>NC_091554.1:45318209-45328209 GCF_042767895.1 Penaeus vannamei | reverse complement strand
TCACAAACAATTATTTCAAGGTTCGTGGGCAGATCGTCGGCGCTGTCGGGCGTACGACAAACCCCGAATCAAAGTATCGTACAGCTCGAGCCAACCCGTCCCGTGCGGCTTCGGTTCCTTTACACATGCAATAAAATTATGATAATAGTAACAGAGGTCTGAATAGCTTTCACCTGATGCCACATCACATGCTAGAATTATATGAATTGTCCTAAAATGAAGTATTTTCATGAATTTAATTAATTTCCACATTACCGTATGCTGTATCATTATCATGCTAGGAAAATTATGTAATGGTGATGATGTCTATAATAATATATAATGGTGCATGATGATACAATAGTAACAATTACCATAACGATAATGAATAAAACTATCATAATAATAAACAATGACAATGAAAATAATAATGAGAAGAATAAAATGATGTGATGAATTATGAGAATGATAATGACAATAACAGCATATTGCAAAGACAATGATGACTGTAGATAATGATAATGATAGTCCATTCATTAAGTGTTCATTCAATTAATTACAGCTACTAGTTTTACCCAATTCCGTTGATACATAGATAAGACTCATGCCATACTTGATAGGTTTGAAGATGCAGACTGGTTATAATCAATAAATAAATGAAAGATTGAAAGATTTAAAAAAAAAATGGTAGTATTTTAGCTAATGTGGAGCTTTGTTCGAATGTTTACCTGCTGCCTGTCAAAATGTAAGCGTATTCGAACGCATTCCTCTGGCTTCGACTCTACTTCGACAGTGTTTTATTTTATGTCTGCCTTTTGATAAACTTCAAAAACACATGCAGTAGATTAACTATTTTCGTAAATTCATTTTCTTCATTATAAAAATTGATCACATACAGTCTTCAACAATGACAAAGAAGACAGTGATGATAAAGGTAATGCTGATGGTGATGAGTAGGGAAAGTAATCACCGGTTTCATCATTAAAAATAGAGGAACGAATTTATCAGATAGTGAAAAAGGAGAGAAAAATGTTATCGGTCATCTAGAAGGGCCAGCTATCCTTTCGTGCAAAGACAACCACGGTCACATGTATTTCACGCACACATAGTCACATATTTGTATCTATATCTACCTATTTATCAATATTTAATTATCTATCAATCTATAGCTGTCTATCGATATTGATCTAACTACTCGAACTATATATGTGTCTATGACACTCATATACGAGTATGTATGTATACGCGCGCACACGCACGCACACACACACACACACACACACACACACACACACACACACACACACACACACACACACACACACACATATATATATATCCCACTTCAAGACAGTTTCTCCTTGAACTAATGAGGAAAATTCTCAGAAGAATCGAGAAGGACCCTCATGATTATGACTCCCGCCAACTCCCGCCGTGGGAAGGGAATACGCGCCTTATCACATTCATCTATCAAGTGCTGATAAGGAAATCGCTCAAAGCCATCTCCCAGCACAGTCTGCTTCCTGGACGCTCGACGTGTACACCCTACAAACGTACATAGTGCATCCTAGTGTTCGTTTGTGTCTTGGAGTAGAAGGGGGTGGATACGGGTAAGGTCGAGGTGTATGAATCACCCTCTGAAGCTCTCTTTGTGTTGGTTATTCTGGTTTGCTTTTTATTCGCTGTAATTATTTGAACAAGGTAATTTGGGAGCATTTGGGTAACATGGAAGTTCTTGTAGTGGTAAGTGATATATAGAGGGAGTGATAGATGTTTTAGAATGAAAGACGAATGAAAATTCAGCTAATAGAAGATCGAGGATACATGCATACAGACATACATGGACACAAATACAAATACAGTAGCGTGTACACAAGGATGAATACAACCACAATAAGAAATCAAATTCAATCGTGACATTTCGAACTCGCCCATAATTCCTCATCAGACGGAAAAAAAACGAAAAGGTCCTATTTCGGTTATTTATCCGTCCGATGATGAACTCTTGGCCAATTCGAAACGTCGCGATTTAATTTCATTTCCTATTTTGGCGGTTTTCCTATTCATATACGTACAAACATCGTCCACATATAAATATATAACATACACACATACATACATGTGTTAAAAACATTTAAAATACATTCAACATATCCTTTACAGTCCACAATAATCCCATTCTTTGAAATGCCTCGACAGTGACAGAACAACTGCAGAATCCATACAAACATTCCCCATATTTCTCAGCATTTTCCTTAAGACTTAATCATCCCAAGACGAAAGTAATTCAACAATTTGTTTTTATTTCACAGGATATCGAGTCGCAGCAGGAAGACCCAGACTGACAGTTACCATAATTAGCAATGAGGACGTGGCTAATACTAATCAGCCTGAGTCTGGCTTGTGCTCAGTCGGACTTCACTTTGCTTTCGGAGGAAGGTCGGTATAGCGAGAGTTCAGATTCAATGTACGTAATGGTGGAGGGAACTCTCTGGAAGAACACTTTATGAGGAATAGAACAAGACTCCGGTATATCTCTTTATGACTAGCGAAACAAAAGTTCAATGAATTCTCCAGATCAGATAATGAACTGAACAAGAATTCGGTAAAACGTCCTGAATCCAATAAATTTTCTATCAGAACACTAAATGAATAACAGAACAAAAATCCAATAAAGTCTCTAACATAACCCTAAATGAACATAACAAGAATCTAAAAACAAGAAATTTCTAATAAAGCTTAAAAGATCCCAGAACAAGAATCCAAAAACAGAAGAAACTTCTAATAATGAAACAAAAATCCCAATTTACAGAACGCGCCAACACCCAGACAATCCGGATAACCGAAGTGCGAAAGGTGTCTCGCCAAAGCACACAGACCAGCGTCCCCGGAGACTTCCCACATCGAGACCACGACGTCAAAATCGTGCTGGAAGACCACCCGCACTTCGCCGACGTCAAGAGGTGGCTTTTGGCGTTCATGCGCGGCGAGGAACAGTTCACGAGCGCCTTCGACGTCCAGGAGAACGTCGGCAGCGAGCAGAAGGAGATTGTGTTCCCGACGGAGCTCATACCTAAAGCCAACGTGGTCTTCATCACTGCGAGGGACGCTGCTGGGAGTACGGTAGCATACGGATCGGCACAGTTTAAAATTCCGGGTAAGTGAAGAGGGAGACTCGGACTTTGCCAAGCCTACTGAGACAAAAGCTTACATCACACACACACACACACACACACAGTATACACACACACACATATATACAGACACATACACACACACACACACACACACACACACACACACACACACACACATATATATATATATATTCATATATATTTCTGAGAGAGAGAGAGAGATTCAAGTATAGCTTAACATTTGAATTCATTTTCTCCCTGCGACCAGATCTGAACTCGAACCTGGCTTGGGTGGGAAGAGCCTACGATCCCTCCGCTTCCTTTCTGCGCGTGGACACTGGCACCTTACCGGTAGTAGAAATCGGATCCCATGTATGCAAGCAGAACACGAGTCCCTGCTACATCCTGAAGGAGAGCCTCCCAGAGGTTATTCCACGGTGCCTCAACCTCACGGATTCGATCACCGATGAGCACGTGGTGCTGTGTGATGAGACAATGGTTCCTTACCACAGTGAGTTTTGTTTTGGTCCGAGAGGGAGGAAGGCTAGATCAGTAGCAACTCGAGGAGGTGTCATGGCGTCTGTTTTGATGATTGTTCAATGAAAAAATAACCATTAAAATCATTATTTTCCATTCTTTTTGAAAGTTGAAAAAGACCAAAATGATCGACCATATTCACAAAGCATTCGTAACTTTTGTGACGTCAGCAATTTTTTTTCCCCCAAAAGTAGAATGAGATGCCATGACACCTCCTAGATTAACTTCCAACTCAATTTTAGACAGAGGGAATTCAAAGTATAAACTGGTGTATTCGATTATCCTGCCAATAGATTTTTTGCCATCCAAATATAACATCTGCTTTGATTTTTCAGGACTATCCTCGTCTGTAACTGCCGATTTCAAAGACGATGAACTGTTACTGAGCCTAACCCCCCCTCAAACCGAGGTCGTGAAGAACATCGAGGTCGTCGCCTACAACCCGAGGGATCCCTCCACCGTCTATTCCCCTGACGACTCCCAGTGTAGTCCCCAGGGAGGAAAGGGGGCACCGGGCCAAGTAGAGTGCTCCCAGGACCTCAGAATGACGGAGAGAGTCGACACGATTGAGTTCATTGTGGTGGTGTTCATGTCTCAGAACGAGTCGCAGCCAGAGTCCATTCTCCTCAGGCACGGATGTAAGTGGCCGGCGGTTTCCGAGGGAGGCCGACGGTCTGCCCCTTTCTGTCCCTCTGTTCGTCCGTTATTCACATTTAATTTACCGTTCTTTCATTTTCTTCAGTTTTATCTACCAAATGCTAGAAGTAGGAACAGGTAAAGCAAGTGATTTCCTTTTGAAGCTTTGTGATCTGTTAACGAGACTAGACCCGACCATCCCACCACTGCCGCAAATCATCCGAATGAGAAGATGTAGCCTTGACTTCGGATTAAGATGTCTGTAAATTATTTATCAACCATAACAAAGCCTGCACTTCAGTCAAATCTTGCAAATTGATTACTTATATCACATTCTCTTTTTTTATTCTCACATCATGATATACAGGTAATAATTGATTACTAATTCCAATCAACACCGAAATCAAGACACCAGCGTCGCATTCGTAACATTTGCGGTAATGATGGTAACCCTGGACCCGACATTGAAACGTTCAATACTGATCTTAGTATACATCCGTAACATGATCTCAAAGCGTCTCTAAATATTTTCAAAATAACTTGCAGGTGTTTCCAAAGATTCAAAATGCTTGTCCATAACCCAATTATTCGACATAATCACATTCTGACCACGATCCTTTTGTCTTTCAGAAACATATATTCCCCAATTTATGACCCCTTGGCCCTCTTAAAAAAAAAAAAAAAAAAAAAAAAAAACGACCACATCCCTTTTGTCTTTAAAAATAACTGTTAATTGTTCACCAAAAAAAAGTCCCTTTCGTCTTTTAAAAAATATTATCTAATAGCACCCCCCCTCGCCCCCTTTTCAAAAAAAAAAAAAAAAACAGAAATAATAATAAAAAACTAATCACGCCCCTTTGACCTTTTCAATGTCGACGACAAATAACAAATTATATTTACACCACAGTTATAGTCGACGATGGCCAGACGCAGACGGGTGTGATCATAGCCGCTATCATAGGCGTGCTTTTCGTGGTGGCGCTCATCGCGGCCATTGTCATCTGCATCAGGTGAGCCATCTTGTTTTACGCAGTGTTGCCATTGATATTGTCACTAAACCGTTAGATTGGACTTTAAAAAAACGATAGACAAAAGAGTGAAAGTGCCATATTTTTTTTTTTTCTAGTTGTTAAAATGTCGTTAAATATAGAGTAAACGTTTTAAAAAATCTCGCTAGATCGTAACTCGAAAGTTAGGTCGACCGGGAAAATCGCTAGAGTGGCAACACTGGTGAGATATAGTGGAGGAGCGCTGATAAGGAATATTTTTTATATGAATTACACTATGCCCTGAAAAAAGGTGGCCACTTCAGTGCCAATCGTATATCACGTTCATTGATAACTGTTACATTATTTGTTATTTGTTATAAACGCCTCGGAGGTCAAAAAGAGGTCGATTTGTAATTTGGGGTCAAAAGCTGACATTCGTATATGAAATAAAATTGAATGAAACTTGGCAGATTGATATACTAAGTAATATATTAGTTTTTATTGTGTGTTTTTTTTATAATTTGTTTTCCTGTATTTCCTGAAAGGTATTCACAGGGAATACATGTCAATACTTTCTCAGATCTTGGTACGCAGTTTCCCCTACTCATGTATGTGGAAAGTAGGGTTTAGGATAGAGTTTCCCTCACTATTGTATATGGAAGCTGAACATCTACTTAATAATCATTGATATTTATTTGTTTGCAATTGCCTGGGAGTTCCATGAAGGGGTCAATGGTCTAAAAGTTCTAAAAATCCCCGACCTAGTCATTTCATTTTTCTCCACTGCTGTTTCACCGCAGTGTCAAAAAAATAGTAAAGTCAACCATGCCATTCTCAATTTTATTTCCGTTTTCTCTCATGCCACAGGAAGAACAAGAGCAAAGGAAACCACGAAGTCGCCATGAACGCGACCACAAAGTACACATCAGCCCCGTCTTCCGATCCTGAACCAGCATAATGTGTTTCCTCACGTAATATTTTTACAAATAGCAATTATGTATAAGTGTCACAATACTGATAAGACTGCTCCATCTGTAAATACACAATAGACGTTTTGTCCACGTCCTCTTTTTTATGGTGAACGAAAAAAAAAGGAACGGTGAATAGGCCTACCTTTGGGACAAGGGAAAGTGTAATGAACTTAAATGATTTGGTTACTTAACACTGAACAAATATAAGCAGGGTTATGTTATTTATTGGTGTTTTTTAATTGATTTATTATATTTCTATGTCAATGCAACATTACATGAAGCCGGCTGTGGCGTTCCTCATGCATACTTTTATAAAAGATGACATTTTTAAAATATAAATTTGCTATAATGATTTATAGTTTCCATTGCTATCAGAAACACCAATAAAACTGCTTCATATATAAACACGTAACCAAGCGTTATTTGTTTTCCTGTTTTATTACAATGAACGAAAACGTAATGATGAATAGGCCTATATTTGAAAACGTAGACAGGGTTGGTGCTCCTGTTTACAAGTTGTTTGCTTTGTAACTTATTGTAGCATTATTATTGTATAGCACGGAGTTCCTCGACATTATTTCCCTAACACTTAATGGTGCATTGATTTTCATAGTGCACTGTGATTTATTTGTTCCTTACAAGTGTTTTAATAATGTCAATAAAAAGTACTACTTGTAAAATTATTATCACTACCTTTTCCTGGCCTTGCTATTAAGACCGATATAATTTTTCACCGATACTAGATATCAATTTACTTATAAAGACCATTATTCACAAAATTTCCGAAAAGTTAACTCTGATGCTATTATCATATAATTGCAATGTTCACAAGATAGTTGTATATGAATGAATAGAAAGCGTTTCTCTTTATCCACATTATACAAGGTCTAAAGAAAGACTGGCACATATTAAGTGAAAATGGAGAAAAATTGAGACCAGTGGGTATGGATAAAACTGACAAGTCACAGTATACATTCAAATATAAAGATATTGTTTACTGTGAAAGATAATGTAGTGTGGTATGGTAAAATCTCCGCCAGAGGTGGAGGAGATGAAATGTCCATACGTTTTGAAGCGGAAATAAAAACTTTACCTGATATTCGAGACAACTTTTCGAGACAGATGTTCACTTCTCCTCGGCAAATTAGATTCTTTCATACTAATAGACAATGAACTTTGCCACAGACGAACAAGAAGTCAAACGCAATTGCTTATTTAGACAACAAAGAGGCAAAATTGGTTTAATGCTAACACAAAGAGACAAACTCTAGCTCAGATGATGGGATACTTACCAACGAAAGTCACATAGCCGGGCAGTAATTGACGGAGTTTTCGAGATGCATGGTATCGGGCAGTCACTTCCAAGCACCCAAGAATACGAAGACGTCTTTGAATATTCCAAAGAACACCCAGGATCCGTGTATGTGGCGCCTACCTTGGAAGGGAGCTGCGTTCGGGACTGCTCATCTATCTCGGACGCACGAGCACACTAGTCGATAAAACCGTTCGAATCCCCCTCAAACTTATCCGGATAAGTGTCGATTAGGGCCTTCAAAGACCGAGTTCGACGAGTTGGATAATTTGTAAACAATGCCAGACGTTACAATTTTACGTTTTTATTAAATTTGCCGAATAAGCAGCAAAAAGAATGTACTGCGGAGAATTTGAGAATGTACACAGCAAATTTCGTCTATTTCCCACAACAACTCGTTTCTAGGAAAACTGACCATGGTATTCATTGTTTCTTTACCAGCTGAGCATTACAGGGGCTGAAGGCTCCGAACACGAACTACTTATCCGACCGGATGGGCAGTTACGAGCGCGGTTACTGCAGTATTGTCACACAGGGGCGCATTTTTGACGGCAAGTTATTTCAAGATTTCTTGAAAAATCTAAAAACTTCTTGTTCATTCCTGATTTTGACGGAACTTCTCGGTCAGATATCTTGGGCTGGTTTCATAACTGAGTCAAGTATTTTCAAACTACCTCTAGAGGAAGCTTGTTATAGTTTCATGGCGTCACAATTGTAAATAATCCACAATCTGGTCGACAGAAATGAGTGATTTCTATGAAATTCTCTTATTAAAATATAGTTTGTCACTAATAATGATTATTAAACTACCAAGCTATGGACATATCTGTGCCGACCAGAAGCATCAGTTGGGTTATATTAATACCTATATAATTCTTTAGACGATAAAATCTAATTGATTATTATTGTATACTGTCATCCGGAGGATGTTCGAAGAGCATTTTTATTTGCTTTTATTTTCATTCTAAGCTCTGGAAGACCCATCTAAATAGCAGTGTCAAACTGTTGCCCTGAAATGAGCTAACGATTTTTTTTTCTAGTTATTCATAACTTTTTGTATCATATAATTCTTAAAAGATTTTTTGAAATTCCTATTCCTTTTATCTTCACCAGATACTAAACCTCGTTAAATTCACTATCATTATTAATAATATCTAGTCCGTTTCCGTTAACGTTTACTCCTGTCACCCACAGTAATGGGGAAGAAGTCTTTACATATTGCGATTGTTTGTTTACATTTATAGCAAGCTTTATTCTGGGACCGTTTTTGACGAATTCGACAAGACGAAGCAACCGAACCAAACCTTTGCTTTCTCACGTTTCCCGCCAAACAAGCGTCCATAGTTGGTTGCGGGTGTAACAAAAAAAAACAAAAAAAAAAAAACGTTTATTTAGCGCACACACCGAGGCTGTATCATTGATGACATCAATTAAGGGATAATAAATAAATCAGTCACCTCAGTGCAAGTTTGTTACGAGCTTTGAAATGATGAAAAAGTGATAATGAGCATATTCTGAGAATGCAGGTAGCGAAAATAACCAGTTTCGACAAACGGGGAATAACAATTGAAGATATATACATAGTTATGGTTTACAATAATTATTCAGCCAGCCTTACGGCGAGAAAATAATGAAATTGCATTATAACGAACAAAATCATGTCATGTAAACTATAAGCAATTCAGTCTACTCCGGTACATGATTTATAGTCCGTGACAATGGTTGAGAAATAAACTAGGTAATACTGTAAATACAATTTATTTCCCTTTTTTTTGTACAAGGTGTATCACCATCCATCCACGTGTCCGTTCCAAGCAGCTCTCTTACTAAGCGGACCTTAGTTTATTTCCTCTTTATTGAGTCTAGTCCTTAGGCTTGGTCGATGTAGTCCTTCCTCTTGCTGTCTCTCGCCCAGTTATTGCTTCGTCTTGAGATATCATCGGTCTCTCAGTCTTCTTTTCATCTTTCACCGAAGCGTGTATGATTTTCTCGCTCTTCACAAGACAAAAAAAGGGGGAATAAAGAAAAAAATATAAACTCTGCGTCCTTATCGATCCGTCTTCTCTTGCAAATCCTTTCACTTATTCCCCCTTTTATTTCCTCCGGCTCGAGAACTCCCGAGGAAAGTCTGCGTCAGTTCATTCAGTTTCGAAAAATGCACGCGCAAACTTAGGACTAGATAGGCCTATGGCGCATTTTAGACGGCGGGATATTTCACGTTTTCTTGAAAAAAATCTTGAAGCCTTGTTTATTCCTGTTTTGATGGAACTTGGTTTGATATCTTGATTTAGTTTGGTATTTAAGCGTTTCTGGGGACGCATGACGAAAGACAAACTAACAGGCGATGACATACTGTAAAAAAGAGCAGTTTTGCGCGAATTATAAACTTTATTACGTACAACCTTCTTCATAGGAAGTTAAAAGTAAAGAGTACTTATG
>NC_091554.1:45311042-45313542 GCF_042767895.1 Penaeus vannamei | reverse complement strand
ATGATAATGATATCACAGTTATTATGATCATTATCATTATCATTGTTGTCATTATTATCATCATCCTTATCATTATCATTATTATTACTATTATTATGAGTATCACTATTATCATTATCATCATTTTTACTATCATCATCATCAGTAGTAGTAGTAGTACTATTATCATTATTATTTTGTTATCATATTGTTAAAAATACTGCACCTTAACCCTTAATGTACGTTCTTATACCTAGTTCATATAGTCTACGAAGAGGGCAAATTACAATTAATTAAATTAAATTAAATCGTGTTACACAAAATGATATATCGTGTTAACATAATAGTCCTCTTGCAGTGTCAAAAGTGTATCATTCGCTATAGTTACCTCTGCCTTTGCAAGATCTACGAGTTACGTCTTAACTTTGTTTTTTATTTATTTTGTTTAGTGTTTGTGAAGTGGATAATTAGACACATGAAATAGTCGATGAAAATAGAAACATTTTCTATATTTATTTCAATAAATAAACAGCCATAAAACTACGAAAACTAGGAGTGACCCGCCCGCGTCAGGCGCGTCGGCCGTCGGGTCGGTCGAAGTGCGCAATGAGGCTGGACACGTCGGGTCGTCGGGCGTTGATGATGTCGACGATGTCGGGTCTGAGGGCCGCGCTCCCCACCAGGAAGCCGTCCAGGTCCTCCAGCTGAGCCAGCTCTCGACAGTTGCTCGACGAAACGGAACCTGCGTACAGGATTCTGGTGCTGTTGGCCACCTTGTCGCTCACGTTGGCGCGCAGCCAGTGTCGCAGCTTGGCCAAGGCCTCCTGTACCTGCGCAGCTGTGGCCAGGACGCCGGTATTGCTGGCCCACAGAGCCTCGAAGGCGATCACCACACGCGACCAGTCGCTGATGCTGGCGGCGAGGGACTTCATCTGGCCGAACAGGACGTCGTCCGTGCGACCCTCCTCGCGGTCCTCCGACGTCTCGCACAGACACGCGATTATCTGCAATTGCACATTAAGATGAATTAAATAATTCATGCATATCTAGAAAAACAAATTTCTATGTCTATCTCATTCGAGTCCTTTTAAAACATTCTCCTCTTAGACTAAAAAAGAAGAAAAGGCTGACCTTGATGCCAGTCTGCTGCGCGTGCGCGACCTTCTCGGCGATGAGTTGGTCTGACTCCTTGAAGATGGTCCTTCGCTCAGGGTGACCCAGGATGACCCACTCGCAGCCCGAGTCCAGGATCATGGCGGGAGAAATCTCGCCGCTGAAGTTACCATGAGCGACCTACGTACGAAAATATCACGAGGTGACGATTATTGATATCATATAACGTTTCATTTTTTTCTGCTAGAACCAAGGCTACTGTATGTTTTACGTTTATGAAAAGAACATCTCACCTTATAGGCGTTCTGAGCGGCGACAGCGATCTCGTCAGGGAGTCTCTGGCGGGCGTAGGACAGGTAGCAGGAAGGGCAGCCAACCACGGCCTCTGTTTGGGACAAGGAAATTAGTATCTCGCTTGCATGGGCATTGCAAAGTCATTGAATTGAGCTAAGTATTTCTACATTGCCGTTTCATTCCATTCCTAACCCGAACCGAAGCAAATGAATGGAACTGACCTGTGTTGGGGTCCAACGAGGCCGCCGACATGAACTTGACGATGTTGTCGATCCGGGCTTTGTCCACGTTCATCTTCCAGTTCCCGATAACGAAGAACTTCCTTTGGCTCGACATTATGAAGATTGTCTTCTTGTTTACTTCTTCCAGAGAACGTTAGATGACCAAAGCGACGACAATTGTTTTTTTTTTTTTTCTCTTCTTTTTTACAACTTAAAGACCGTTGTCTTCTTCGGCTCTCGTTCTGAGCAGCGACGAGCAACTCCTGACGATCTCAACAACAACGATTCATTTTATACGATTTCTGACCGGATATGCGACGTTTCTGGGCTGACGTCACTTATTAATTCCTTCCGCTGGTTGATACACTTTTTTCACGTTTTTTTTTTTTTTTTTTTTTTTTGGTAAAAGAATAGTTTTGAAAAAGGAAAAATCTTTCTAATTCGTTCTAAATTGAGTGCCGTACTGTACCATGCGCTGAATTATAGGTAATGTATGCTGTACGTAATGTTATTTTACATACAAAAAATATCATTATTTTAAAAATATTTGGACTATTGTGATTATAACAGGGAATGATGGTGAAGATGTTTATGATGTTTATAATGTGAATGATGATACTATTAATAGTAATAATTATTATAACAATAGTAACTACTACTATAAGAATATAAGAGTAATGATACAGATAATGATGATAGTGATGATTATGATAATGATGATAGTGATGATTATGATAATGATGATAGTGATGATTATGATAATGATGATAGTGATGATTATGATAATGATGATAGTGATGATTATGATAATGATGAGTGATAATAGCAACAGTGATGCTATTGATTGATAACGATGGTGGTAAAAATACTGATAATGATAACAATGATAAAAG
>NC_091554.1:45286042-45303542 GCF_042767895.1 Penaeus vannamei | reverse complement strand
AGGAAATAAGTGAGGAAGGAAAACTTGAAGACATCAGTCGTGACCAACAAAAGGAGTGAGACATCAGCTGTGAATCTTTCCTTCTCAATTCCTAGTAGGTTTGAGACTGGTGACGTTAGCTGTTTTTTGTTGTTGTTGTTGTTGTTTTTTTATAGTCGTTTGGTATTTTGTTTTTATTATTACTATTATTTTTAGATTTGGTCTTGATTGTGTGTATTTTTATTATACTTTGTTTATTGTCTTATATATATGGGAGAAGATAATTGTCATTTGATATGCAGGGTTATCTATACGTGACAAATAAGTATTTTTGTAAATAAAGATAAAAAGAGAGAAAAACAAACAAACAATAACAATAACAATAAAATTAATGATAATAGTGATAATAATGATGATTAAAGTGATGTGATGACAATGATAACGATAATAATGATGATAATAATAGTAATGATAAAAGTAATATTTTCAATAGTAACGACAACTATGATTATCATTATAAAAAGATAATGATAATGTAAATGATAGTGATAATGAGAATGATATCAATGATAGTTGTTATGATATAAATTATAATTATAATGTCAATGTTAATAAAAAAAATAGCAATAAAATGATAGTGATAATGATGATAAGGATAATAAGTATGATAAAGTTATGGTGATAATAGTAATAATAATAACAATGATGATGATATAAACAATGATAATGACAATAATGATAGCTGCAGTAGTAATAATAATATTAATGAAAACACAACAACACTAATAATGGTAATAATAATGAAAAAAAAAATAATAATGATAATAATAACAATGGTAATATTGATAATAATAATAGCATTAATGATGATGATAATGATAATCGTAATAATAGTAATAGCAATACTTATTACAATAATGATGATAAAAATAATAATGATGATAAAAATAATAATGATGATAATGATGATATTAATGGTACTAATGTTGATGATAATGATAATAATCAAAATAATAATAATTATGATAACAGTGATAATGATGACGATGATAATGATGATAATGATAATAATGATAATGATAATAACAACAACAACAATGATAATGATGATATTGATATTAACAACAACAAGAATAATAATGATAACGATATAATATAAGGATGATGATAATAATAGTAATAACAGCAACAATGATAATGATGATAATATGATATAACGATGATAATGATAACAACAACAATGACCATAATAATGATAATAATTGTTTAATAATTCATTGTTATTTCGTTTCCATCTATTTATCTATTTATTTATTTATTTATTCATCTATATATATCTATTCAATATTGAGCTTCCAAAAAAAAATATTGCTTTGATATATCACTGATTTTTAGCTGAGATTAGACAATCAAAACAATGAAAAAAAACATAAACAATAACAAAAATAACAGAAAAAAACAAAAATGAAAACACCAGAACAGAAACAAAACAGAAACAAAATAAATCACACGAGAAAAAAGGGTTTCTGGGCCATTTCCATATCCTTGTCGAGGGACGCTGACGAGCCGCGAGCAGGATCCTTTTCGTCAGGATATCGTCCAGGATTTTGCGTGTGTGTGTATGTATATATGTATGTTTAATATATGTGTGTATATATATATATATATATATATATATATATATATATATATATATATATATATATATATATATATATATATATATATATATATATATATATATATATATACACACACACACACACACACAAGCACACACACACACACACACACGCACACACACACATATATATATATATATATATATATATATATATATGTATATATATATATATATGTATATATATATATATATATATATATATATATATATATATATATATATATATATATATATATAAGCATATATATATATATATATATATATATATATATATATATATATATATATATATACATATATATATATATGTGTGTGTGTGTGTGTGTGTTACATATGTATATATATATATATATATATATATATATATATATATATATATATATATATATATATAACTTTGATTTGGATTACTAAGCACGTTTGATTTCATTAATCCAACGAAACGAGTTCGAACAATTATGCGCTGTGTCCGAAGCCACCGAAAATAGTCTTTGTGTCAGAAGCGAACCTCCTCATAGATACTTATGTAGTTGCACCATTAATATCTAAATTGTTTATTTCTACAATTTCACTATCAATATTTAATGTTTATTCCATTCAACAAGCACGTGTTAAAAGGAATATCAGCATCATTTCATTAGTCTCCATTAATTGGAAAGGTTTAGATGGATAGTTTAAAAGGGATTTATTAAGTGTCCGTCCTTGGTATTAGGCGGAAGTGAAATAAACACTTGGCGGCGTAAGTAAACAATGAGCCAAAAAGTGTCCTGCTTCGTAAAATGTTGATCTCGTGATAGTAATAGTAGAAATAAAAATAATGATAATGGTAATGGTGATAATGATGATTAAAAAAAAAGCTTATTATAAAAAAGTAATGAAATAACAATGATGATAGCGAGGAATATAATAATGATAATACAAAAAATAGTAAATACGTCAGTTAACATTACAAATCTAATATATACTTTTAGAGTATATATTAGATTTGTAAACAATGTTAACTGACGTATAAAAGGTATGTATGAGAATGAATAACTTCCAAATACAAATCTCTCGTATTGTGAAGACATTCATTCCCCATTCATACCTTTTCTATATTTGTCAACACGAATACGGTTCATGTTCACTGCCATTGTACTTCCACGTTACGCAGGCCGCCTGAATACAGACCGTCATTAAAGTTGATTTGCTTCGCCCAGAGCAGCCGAGGCGAGAAGACCATGGCGGATGAAGCCGGGGCTGAAGTCAACACGTCCTCCTTCAGCGTCGTGGACCGGAGTTTTGGAGGAATGGGCTTCGTCGGGCTGCAGTTGGGTCTCACGCTGCTGGTGTGGGCGTCTTCGGGCCTCATCGCAGTCACCATCCTGCGCAGTGTCTCGCTCAGCTCCCAGTACTTCTTCTGGTACCTCCTCAACTTCGTCGCTAATATTATTTTGTTCAGGTTAGTGGTGTGTAATGTACTGTGCGTGTTATGTTTATGCTATTTTTTTGTTCAAGTTAGTAGTGTGTTATCTCTTGTACGGGTTATGTATGTTTAGACTTGTATCTGATGCCTAGATGCGCACCGATATGAGAGTGAAGTCAGAATTTTAGAATTGCGATTTTCTGATATATGTCAGAAGCTAAGCTGGAATTTACTGTCTCTCGTCGTTACTTGACAGACTGGCTTACCTCGTGTTGGCGATATGGCTGCTGAGGAAGTTCGCAGGCACGGGGACTTCCTTCGTGTCTAGTCCCGACGTCTGCTTCTATAGCCTCATGATGGGGAGCTTCTACAGGGTGGTTATGCACATGTCGGTCCTCATGATCGCCCTGGAGCGCTACATCACGATCCTCAAGCCCCTAACCCACTGCTACATCCTCACCGACAGGAGGATCAAGTACTCTATCGCTTCCACGTGGCTTATCGCTTCGTGCTACATCGTGGGCTTCGCCGTCCACAGGTACGTGTACGACGCCCCGGAGGTCATCGTGGGCTGCAACGTAGAGACCTTCCACGTGTGGAGAATCTACGTGTCGCATATGTCTGTCTGCACCCTGGTCTTCCTGTCAGTCCTCGTCATGTACGGGCACCTCCACGTCATCGGCAGGAAGCACCTGAGGATCATTGAGGCCGAGAGGAGGATGTTCAGCCTCACTCGCTACCAGCGGAGTCTCAAGCGCTCGAGGGTCGCCTTCATGATCACCCTCCAGATCTTCTGCGTCGAAGTACCAGTCTTCATCTTCGGCATTATGTCCCTCACGCACGCGGAGCAGCTGTATGCGAGAATCGCCTTTCTGCTCGTCTCTCTGGGCCAGATCTCGCAACCCGCCTTTTATGCTCTATTTTCCTCCGAGTTCAGGAAAGCGCTCAAGAAGCTGATCAAGCAGGCAGCGGTTCAGCCTTTAGATGACCTTGACATTGGCGTCGGGATGTTCCGAAGGGACCCGCGCCAGGAGAACGCCCTCGAGAGGTTTTGAATTACCAGCCTTGGAGGGTTTTGTCTCCCTCTTTCTGCATAAACACATACACACATCACACACACACACACACACACACACATATATATGCGTATGTGTATGTGTGTATATATATATGTGTTCATGTCTGTATGTATATCCTTATATACAGTTATTTTAATCGTGAGTATTTTAAGCAATACATAATTCAGTGACCAGATTTTGTACACATTTTCATTATACTATTTTTTTTGTGGAAATTTTTGTCTTAGATATCTGATTACATATTGAGGGATTACTTGTTCATAATTTGACAAAGAAATTGTGGAATAGACCAGGAATTAAACCTTCGTTGCAGAAATGTATATTTATAAGTATATTTACTGTCTTAAAATGTTTTTAGTGTGAGAAAAGAAAGGGAGAAATACGTACATAGATAAAGAGAGAGAGGAAGAGAGAGAGAGAGAGAGAGAGAGAGAGAGAGAGAGAGAGAGAGAGATAGAGAGAGAGAGAATGAGAGAGAGAGAGGAATGGGAGAGTGAGAGAGAGAGAGGGAGGGAGGGAGGGAGGGAAGGAGGGAGGGAGGGAGGGAGGGAGGGAGAGAGGGAGAGAGGGAGATATATATATATATATATATATATATATATATATATATATAGAGAGAGAGAGAGAGAGAGAGAGAGAGAGAGAGAGAGAGAGAGAGAGAAGGGAGAGAGAAAAAGAGAGAGAGAGAAAAAGAGAGAAAGATAGATAAGTAGAGAGAGAGAGAGAGAAATAGATAGATAAATAGAGAGAGAGAGAGAGAGTGAGAGAGACAGACAGACAGAGAAACAGAACATTCGTTTTATATAAAGGTTTAAATAATTCTTCATCATAAATAAAGCCACAGGAAAATATGTCACACAGACCGAAAATTAAGCTGACGTTTGGATACATTTTAAAAAATCACTCCTTTTTCACTTTTCATTTATCATAATCTCACTGCATATAATATATATACAGTGATTGTTTTTCATTTGTACGACTTGAATCAATAAGGAAGATGCATTTAACTTTTTTTTTTTTTTTTTTTTTTAATCAGGATTATTATCCTTTCGGACTTTTTTTTTATATAGAGCTTCACGAGTATTACGCTTTTCTTTTTTTCTTTTTACTAGAAGCTGAATATCACAATTTTCATCATTATTATTATCACTACTATCATCATCAATATAATCACATTTATTATCATCATTATTATAATGACATATTTTATCATCATTATTATTATGACATTTATTATCATCATCATTATTATGACATTTATTATCCTCATTATAATCATCATCATCATTATCATCATTACCATCACCATCATCATTATTTTTAGGAATGGAAAATAAAAGAGAGGAATATCAGTATGACTTATTTATATTTTGAACATGGCTTACATGGACATGCTTGTTCAGCTCTCTCCTGTAGAGCTTGTGTGATTTTGTCCGTTTAATAAAAATCTTATACATTGTTCCTGGGAGAGCAAAGATGCCTATTTACTTTATGTGCATGTGATAGACCCAAAAAAATATTACAAAGGGGAGAAAAAATACAAAATAAAATCTACGTGAATATTAAAATGCATTTGAAGTAGCATTTTAGTCTCTGCATTGGAACAATATATGTATATGTATATACAGGTATGTTATATAAAAGTACATGGACTGGTCAGACATATTGTGAACTTAAATAGGATAATAAAAAAGTATTGAAATGAAAATAGAACAGAAATGATCATTTGTCCTCATGAAACTTTGGTTGAGTTTCATGTAAACAAATAAATCAGTATTAATGGGTTTAGACTGAAATAGGTACTGTTTCTACAAGACACAATCTATGGAGAGTCGAGACGTACACGCAGGTATACTTAAAATATAAAGGGAAATCCTAAATTTTAAGGGGGGGGGGTGATGAGCAAAATGTCACAATCAAAATAGTACAGTTATAGTGTAACTGGTTCCAAATCGATTAATATTCTTTTTCTCAATAACCTATTTTATAAAATACATTTCATCAACAAATAATAATGTTAAAAGTAAGCCTACAGACAAACGTGGAAGATGAAGACTTGCTGATATTACGGGGGTTACGAGAAACAAAAAAGAAAAAAAAAATGACCCTAAAATTTTCTGGCGAAGAGAGGAAAGAAAAATACATCTCCGTTTCACTTCTTTGGTATTGCAACTCTGAATGCTAAAATGTATAATCTATGACACGATCAGACTCTATAGACAGTAGTTCTATTCATCCGGAATAATAAAAAAAAAATGCTTGTCAAAATAAATCTAGCCTAGCAGAGGAAAGCGCTCGCAACTTTAAATCTTTTATTCTCTCTCTCTCTCTCCGTGGACTGTTCGCCGCGGCCATCCTGGGACCGTCCTCGGCTCACTACCCGTCCTGCACTAACTGCTCTTTCTCCTATTGACCAGCAATAAGTTGTACCCACTGCGCTCATCATTCTAACGGGGGCTTGAATTAATAATAAAAAGGATTACTAGTCGACTATAAGTAGAAGGAAGGAGTTCTGAATGAAGTAGCTTATGGTGGAAGAAGGAAAAAAAGGGGGGGGGGGGAGGAAAATTGCTATGATTGCCTAAACGAGACGATAGCCTGTTTGGGGAATGAAGTTGAGTATTGCTGTGGTCGCCAGCTACTGCATGTTAAAACAGTGGATTCTTATAATGTAATACTGGAATACTGTATCTATCTCTACAACAATGCCAAGTGAATATAGCTTTAACTTACAGTGAACTGCAGTTTGACGTACTTTGATACGCTGACAAGGCTTCGTCAATGGATAATTTAGCTCTTCATCATGAAACTACTAAATTTAAATAGTCAAAAAATTGATAAGAGAAAAAAAGCATTAGTTAAATTCAACAATATCATATTTACACATTTCTTAGTGCGGCGTACAAGACTACAGACATAAACTTCTATGCTTCTCCCGCCTCTTTAACGAACCACAAGACCGAACTCTAAAAAGAAAAAAAGGAAAGAAAAAAAAGTACAGCTAATGCCAAGTGGTCGGAGACGAACTCCACCAGACGACTTTAACATGTTGAGGACCCCAAAGGAATCAGCAGGACCTGAGAGCCGCGGGGCCGTCCGCCTCATCCTCTGGGAATCGCCTCGCAGCTGGCAGCGTCCTCTCGCCTCCCTTTCTTGCATCACACGGGGAGGCCACTCCTAGAAGAGGCGCTGGCCAGCTGGGACGAGCATCTTCGAACCGGACTTGGTGGGGGTTGAGGAGCGGGGTGGGGCTGTTTGGGGGGCGTCACTCTCTTCGGCGGGTATGTACAAGGTGCAAGACCAGCTCTTCGCTTTCATCTGAGAATCGCGAGAGCTGATTTTGTGGCAATAACTGAAAGAAAAAAGTCTTGGCCGCTGAATCTCGTACTAACCACGAGAAACTAGACTAAACTTGGGTGAACAGCAAGCTGTGAGCACCATTCTGGCTTGTGAAGTACACACACACGCACACTAATTAACTCGTCTGCGGATTAGCGTCTGTGACCTGCAAGAGAAAGGGGGAAATGTATTAGTAAAATGGTAGGAAAAGTTGGTTTATATTCATTATCACGCAATCATATTTACCGACATGGCTCTAAAACTAACTAGTGATTCCTAGACTAGACTATATTAGACGAAACTAGAGCCTACTGACTAGATTCTACTTTAGTATCACGGTGCGGGAGGTGTCCTCTAGGAATCTAACGTGTTCTGTGCCCAACAAGTGGTTAGGATCATACCTCCATAACATTAAGGTCTTGCTCTTCATCGCAGAGGATTATGAGCATCAGGTATCTTTTCCTCCAGATCGTTTTCTTTCAAATGTATGTACTATTCATTGCGTAAAACAAGCAAAATATATCTCTAACTGCAACACTAAATAACACAAAAGATATCAACAACAACATTATCAGTATTCATAAATTTCTGAGTCTTTTGAGGACTTGACTATGATATACTCTTAGAAAGCGCATCGCTTTGCGTCTCTGAAGACTAGATAAGGATGGGTGAAGGATTGGACGTGGATTTGGGATGGGATTGGACGGACGTAGCGTGGAGGGTAGGATGTGGGAAGGGAGCGAGGGATGTTTGGGAGAAGGTGCTTGATGTCCCCTTTGGCTGGCCTCTCGGTTGGCTCTCTCCGGCAAGCGTCAAGTGCGTCCCACGGTCGGTTGTCTCTGGCTCTTGGAAAGACGCTATTGTCGCAGCTGTTGTCAGGTACTGTACAGTGTTTGCAAGCTGAGCTGAAGTGTTAGGCAGTCGGCGCGGCAAAGGTTTCTCCGTTGCTCTGTGGCTGTTAATAAAGTCTTTCATGAGGCCTGAAAATACGTGACCCTGAACCTGTGGCTTAGCATGGGTGAAGGCTGGTACAAAGCTATCATTACGGGGCTGTACAGTGAAAATCTGTGTGGGTGTTGGTGTGTGGCGCTTGATACTCTGCGTCTGGCGTATGTGTCCGGGTCCGTGGTGGTCCAGGAGGTCAAGAGAGTGTGTGGTGGAGAGGGAGGCGTTATGTACAGGGGAGTTTGATCGGGTCTCAAGCTTCGTGAGGTGGAGGCGGGTTGTGGGGGCCAAGGGGACCACCCCAGGCTTGCGATTGGGGGTCCGTGTGGTCAGGAAATCACTGACGCTGAGGTTACTGATCTTCCATCCGCTCTGGCCGAGGAAGTCCGTCAAGGTGTCATCTGGCTGTGCTCGGAAATTGACATAGTTACCCACATAACTACTCTCTGGGAAGCTCTGTTTGTGCGTTTCAAGCGGGAGGTTCACGCCAAAACTAGTAAACAGGTTATTTCTAGGATCTCTATTGTCTAAATTAAGCTCGGCACTATCACCATCACCACTAACGTCAAGAATAATGTTCCCGTCACCGTCCTTATCATCATCACCGTCACCATTAATGAACTCAGAGAGGGATATTCCAGGAGGGGCAACGTGGTCTGTGATGTCATCAATATTAGTGATGAATATCAGGTCCTCCTCCTCTGACGAAGAGAGGTTTTTACACAGCGGGCCGGGAGAAATGTCACAGGGCTGGAAAGCAGGAGGAGGGTTTATGACAGTGGTAGACGGGAAGAGTGAAGAAGGAGGGTTGTTGGAGCTGACGGAGGAGGGGAAAGCCGTAGGAGTGAAAGGCCCAACGACTGACGTAGGGTACTGGGGCTTGAGACCGGAGTTACCATGATGCACCACAGAGGGAGTTGGTCGTCCTGGAGGATATGCAGTGTGAAGATAGTGACCGGAATGGGGCAGAGTTGCGTAGGATGATTGTGGGGCGTTTGTTGTAGTATAAGAGGGTCTCGGACGTGGTGTAGTGTAAGAGGGACGTGTTGTTGTGAAGAACGGTTGTGTTGGGCGTGGTGTAGTGTAAGAGGGACGTGTTGTTGTGAAGAACGGTTGTGTTGGGCGTGGTGTAGTGTAAGAGGGACGTGTTGTTGTGAAGAACGGTTGTGTTGGGCGTGGTGTAGTGTAAGAGGGACGTGTTGTTGTGAAGAATGGCCTTGTTGGACGTGGTGTAGTGTATGAGGGTCGTGTTGTAGTAAAGTACGGTTTCTTTGGACGTGGTGTAGTGTATGAGGGGCGTGTTGTTGTGAAGAATAGTCTTGGACGTGTTGTAGTGTAAGTGGGACGTGTTGTAGTAAAGAATGGTTGTGTTGGACGTGCTGTAGTGTAAGAGGGACGTGCAGTAGTGTAGGAGGGTCTAGTTGGGTGTGGCGTAGTATACGAGTGTGTTGGGGTAGAATGATGCGAATGTGAGGGATAGAATGATGCAGGGGTAGTAGAGTCAAGTGGTCTGATTGTAGAATAAGAGTCAGTCGAGTCCGCAGCAGAATGGGAAGAAAGCCAACCATCAGGAGAGGAGGGGGGGACATACGCACCGCTGCCCCCTGGCCGGCTATAGCCTCGATGTGGCCGGGGGGCGCCGTAGACCTTGGACGGGGGGCGGGGGATAACTAGTCTCATGGGCGCTACGGGCACCAAGACGGGCACGGGGATGGGCAGCCTCTGCTCGCGGCCGCTGCTGCCGCCGTGATGGGAATGCACACCTTTTGGGGGAGCGCCGTAGCTGGAGGAAGGAGCGACTGGGACGGGAGCGGCGGGGACTCCGTAGGTGGGAGCCGGTGCTGGGACAGCTGGGACGCCGTAGGTGGGAGCGGGGGCTGGGGCGGGGACTGCAGGGGCATGGTAGGTAGGAGCGGGAGCTGGGAGGGGGACTGCAGGGGCGCCGTAGGCATGAGAGGGGGCCTTGATGACATCCTCAGGCTTGGGGTGACCGAAGTGGCCGACGATGGGAGCCTCGTAGGAGTGGACGGGAGCCTTGGGTGCCTTGGGAGCCTTAGGAGCCTTAGGGGCGTGGTAGGTGGGCTGGGGAGGTCCGTAGGTGGCGGGGGGAGGTCCGTAGACGGGGACTGAAATAGGGAAATGGGTCTTAGCAATCAAATTTCCTACGACATCTCCAGCTGAATGGCCTCTCACCCAAAGTCCACAGGATGATGGAGAGCAGGGCAAAGACTCACCTGGGGCGGGGTAACCTCCCTTGTTGCCCTTAGGCTTCTTGAGGCCGGCACCGAAGTCGAGGAGAGACTGGCCCTTGGAAATCAGCTCGTAGCCCTTGGAGCGCAGGAGGTCTCCCTTCCAGGCGAGGATGGAGCCCTTGACAGCGTCGAAGCCGCTCACGATCTTGTCCTTCAGGCTCTTGAGGGCGTTGGCCTTTGCCTTGAAGAGGTATCCGAGGTCGAAACCTCCCTTGCCGCCTCCCTTGCCACCCTGCGGAAGGAGGTTGAAGCGAGTGTGAGTGTGACTGTCTTACTGAAAGAGTTCATGGCACTGAACTTGGGTACGATTTTTTAATTGCAAATTTCAGACAAGACGAACTATTTACCTGTCCTTTGCCCTTGCCCTTGCCGTAGGATGGGGGAGGGCCATACACTGGGGGTGGGGGTCCGTATGTCGCAGGTGGGGGTCCGTATGAGGCAGGTGGGGGTCCGTAAGAGGCAGGTGGGGGTCCGTAGCTAGGAGCGGGAGCCGGGACGGGAGGGGGGCCGTAGCTCGGGGCGGGGGCGGGCACGGGAGGGGGGCCGTAGGACGCGTGAGGTGCAGGGGCGGGGTGGTCGGCCATGGCCATTCCCGAGAGGGCGATTAATAACACGAGTGAGACCTGCAAAGGAAAAGGGCGAATTAGGATATGCACCGAAGACACAGGTCGCGATACCATTCATCTGTATTAATTAAAGGCCGTTTAATGCTATGCCGAGATTGTGTAAGTGTCCCTGGCAAAAGTATAAAAGACAGTGAATAAGTGTTAAAGGAGTATCACTGATTTCGAAAGCCGTATATCTATAAAAAAAACAACAACAACAAATAACTACAATATCAAAATAATAAAAAAACAAAAGAAAGAAAAGCAAAATAAAGCAGCTACGCCAAACCAGCATCTCAGAGCCATAAAAGACGGACGCAAGATCACCCCGGCGCTACCCTCTCCCTCCCTCCCTCCCCCCTCACCCCCCTTCCCCGCCCCCCTCCCCCTCCCCCCCCTTCCTCAGCCTCTCTCCCCCTCCCCCCCTTCCTCAGCCTCTCTCCTGAGCCACCGGCGCTCCATCTACGCGGCTCTCGACGGCCCTAACTCATCTCGTATGCAGCTTTACGCACACGACCACTTTCTATTCTGTTGGGGAATGTTGCTTTTTTTTTTTTTTTTTTTTTTTTTTTTTTGCTTCTTTCTCTCTCCTCGGGTTTACGCAACTGACGTGTCCTACTCTGCTGTTCGGTGGGATGAGGAAGATGAGGAGGAAGAATAAGAAGAGGAGGAAGAAGAGGAAGAAGAGGAAGAAGGAGAAGAAAAAGGAGGATGAAGAGGGAGAGGAAGAGGAAGAAAGAGATGAGGAAGAAGCACTGACGAAGAATAAGCAGAAGAAAATAACTTTGTTTTTTTTATCTTGATCCTTCTCTTTTTTTGCAAGGTAGGCTCCTCGGGGACTACAGATGAGGTGAAACGCCATTTTCACTGCAGAGAGCCATTAGGGCGTCGATACGCGTTATCTGAATGACAATAGATAGATAGATAGATAATACGCGATTAATGGAATCTACCAAGAGGACCTCAATCTCAAGAACTCTTTTTTTTTACTCTTTCATCAGTCTCAATATTATCGGGAGAAAAGAGAGGAATTTCCCGCGCTTTTTGGGTCTCCGAAGCCGTCAGACTGTCTTTTGTTTTGTGTTCGATTGCGTTCGAACTATGGATGTGATTTTTAAAAATATTTAACGAATGTGTATTCGTTTGAAAGATAGATTGAGAAAAACACTATATTCCCATAACCTCAGATACGACGAAATAAATCTACAATATAATCCCAGAAACTAAAAGCGATGAAAAAAGGGAGAAAAAATGGCGCCAAAAACATACAATTCTCCACAAATGTAACGGTTTTTCAACTCCCCACAATTTTATATAAAACCGTGAAACATAGTTTACTTAAACTATTTTATGGAATTTTAGGTATTTTTCGGTATCTTTAAGGCATTTTCTTCAGTGAGTTAATGAAGATTTCTCAATCTTTTGCATCTTGACGTTTTGTGGCAAAGAAGAAGGAGTGGACGGGAATTTAAATTTTTTATCATTATTTTCTTATTTTCCTTTCTTTCTTTCTCTCTCTTTGTCGCAGACGAAAAAGGAAAAGGGAATATATATATCACTAATGGATTGCTGATGAAACAGACATTATAAACCAAAGAACATATAAAAAAGACGAAATAATAACTTCTTCACACTTACGCGTCACCCATTCACCCTTACAAGTCACCATTCCCTCATACGCATCATTATTCACCCTTACGAGTCACCCTTCCCTCATACGCATCATTATTCACCCTTACGAGTCACCATTCACCCTTGCGGCTTACTATTCACCCTTACAAGTCACCATTCCCTCATACGCATCATTATTCACCCTTGCGGCTTACTATTCACCCTTACAAGTCACCCTTCACCCTTCAACACTTACACGTCACCCTTCAACACTTACAAGTCACCCTTCAACATTTACACGTCACCCTCCACCCTTCCACGCTACCACTTGCCTAACTCTGACCTTCACCTCACCCTAAGGGCGAAATTCCAGTCACCCTACACAAGCCAATGAACACAATACGTTTTTACACCCTTAATAAACGGATAAAGGAGATCCAAGGGAGAGAGAGAAAAAAAAAGCGAGAATAATTAAAGAAAGAAAGAAAAAAAAGGTAAATGACAAAATGCCCCAAGTGGGCGGGTGTGGGTGGAGGGTATGGGGGGGGGGGTTAGGGGTAGCAGGTGGGCGTGGCGGAGAGAAAGTAGATTTATAAGAATTTCTGATACGTGGGCGGGGAAGTGGGGGGATGGGGTGGGGGTATGGGGGGGTTGTAGCGTAAGTTCGAATCAAGCTTTGTCATTGATGTTATTTTTCTTTTTAATTACTTTTAATCGCGAACTTATAAAAATTATGTTGTATTTTTTCGGGCAATTGATGAACTAACGACAGAATGAACACCCAGAGGTAAATAGATAGACAGATAGAGAAGGAGAAGGAGAGGGAGAGAGAGCGAGAGATAGATAGGATAGATAGATAGACAAATATATAGATATATAGATAGAGATAGATAGAGAGAAAGAGAAATAGTCAGAGATAGATAGAGAGAGAATTAGAGAGAAAGAAATAGATAGACAAACAAACAAACAAAAAAGAGAAAGGGTAAGAGTTCAAAATAACCAAACAACCGCATGACAATGACACGACGAACATGATCGACTGAAAGGAAGGTTATGACACAGCCCCCCCCCCCTCCTGTGACTTCCTCCCCCCCCCCCCGATCGTGTAGGGCGAACAATAAGCAAGAGATTCTCATTATTCCTGTACTTCCTCCTTTGTACAAGAGTGACGTTTGAGACGAAAAGAAAAAAAAAATGTTTGAGACGTCAAAAGAAAAGAAAAGAAAAAAAAACGTGTTGTTGTAATGGAGGAAATGCCAGTGAAAGTTTTCGAAGGGAGATGACGAAGGAGTAAAAGAAAAATTGAATAAAAGCTCGGAAAAGCGACGATAAGGCGATTGATTAATAAAAGACAGAGGCGTTGATGATTTGAATGGATGGCGGGAAAAGATTTTCGAACGCGCTTTTGTAAAATGTTAAGTACATTTATTTCTATATCATAATAAACACTATATTTATAACAAATTCTAAAATCAACAATGAATTACCTTAAAAGTCACACCCCAAAATATACAAAAGTTGTTAAATTCCATTTTCTTTCCGACCCGAACGAGGCATCCGAACACCGCAGACTTTTGTGAATGAAACGGGCTTGCGCACACGTGACTCGCAAACAGGTCCCGGCAAATGAATGAAACTTACTCTATAAAAAAGAGAAAGAGTGTGTAAAAACCCGCTTCTTCGCGTCACGATCGCCTTGTTGCTCCCACACGCCAAGAGGAGGAGGGAAAAAACTTGCCCAGGTTGCTTCCTCGCATTCGGACAGTGTGTCTGGCACGTTTTGGCGCGTCATCGCAAGCAAGATCGGCGGGTCATCTTGCTTGTTTTGCCGCGTGGGCGTGGTTTTGAGGTGTATAAATGGGTCAAACGTGTAGGAGAATAACTGATGAAGGAATTGTGTGTACTGTGTAAATACATGGATAAGTTTGTAGGTATGTATGAATGTATGTGTATGCGTATGTATGTGTATGTGTATGTATGTGTGTATGAACATGTATGTATGTGTGTGTGTGTGTAAAAGTTGATGGTAGAAAGGAATAAAATCGTCTAAGGTCAATCGGAAGGAAGGAAAGAAGAAAGGAAGAAAAAAAAGTAATATAAAAAAAATCCGAACAAAAATAAAAATGATACCGAAGCCGACGACAAATACCCCCCCCCCCCGCTCCCGTCCCGCCTCCCGCTCTTCCTTCCTCCCCCCTCCCTCCCCCCTTCCCCGCTCCCGCCTCGCTTCCCGCCCAACCCCCTTCCTGCCCTCGAGCCTATGCCCCTAAATAGGTCTTAGCTTCCATCTCACTTTCTCTCTCGGGCGCTGTTGTCTTGGGTCTGTTGAATATGGAATACCTATGATTTGGAAATTCCCATATATGTTTAGCAAAGGGAACAGCGGGGCGTCGGCAGGCTGTTACCCCCAGCGTACCCCCACCCCATCTCCTAGCGCAAGAGGGATACAGACTTATAAAAACATCTCTATCATTCTTTCCACTAATCCAAATCTAACAAAAAACAACAAATAACTAACTGTTTTTCCTTAAATATTTACTACTAAAATAAACCCTTTTCATCGTCAAATAAGCATGAATGAAACCAAACCCCAAAAATCATGAATGAAATAAACGGGTACGGGATCATACGATAGAAAAGTGTGAGATGTCGTAACCCTCTCCTGTTGAGCCTAAGGCGGGGGGGGGGGGGTGTCGTAACGGTAAGTGGGGGAGACTGTCGGAGATGATATTAGTCTTGAGTAGATTATTGGAGGGGAGATAGGTAGATAAAGAGAAAGGGAGAGGGCGGGAATGGAAGAGAAAGAGAGAGAGGGAGAGAGAGGGATATAGAGGGAGGGAGGGAGGGAGGGAGAGTGAGAGGGAGGGAGGGAGGGAGGAAGGGAGAGGGACATAGAGGGAGGGAGGGAGAGAGAGATTGATAAACACACAACAGGCAGACAGATGGATAAACGAACAGATAGACAGAGACAGAGAGAGATGTAGAAGAGAGTTGAACAAATCTGCAATGAATTTTAATCGGGAGGAGAAACTATAAGGAAGCTTAAGTACAGTACAAACTGCTATGTAAAATTTAGTAGATTTTAGCCTCGAATTTTAATTAAATAAACGAATTTGAGTTTCTTTCCCTAAAACGCCTTTCAAAGAAATAACGAACAAGCGAAAATAAAGGATCACGTGATACCAACATCGCAAGGAAACGAATGAAAAATACACGAAACAAAACTAAAAAAAAAAAAAACAGCTAAGAAACAAAAATAAACAAAAGCCTTAATAATCCGATTGGCCAATCAAGAATCCGACAATTAATCACCGCGGGAACACAAGACATTTAGATTCAGGCGGCATCGCTCTTTCATGATATCACAGCTACTTTCTTTGACCCAGGTGTCTCTACCTAAAACACCCTTATGGCCAGCGTCCCTTGAGGTGAAAGTCGCGTGCCCGGATCCAAGGCTACGAGAGGGTGTATGGTGATAATACTCCGCGGAGGGAAGTGCCGTCCTTATGGAGTGACGCAATAGAGGCGGGAATCGCGGGCCGCAGATGCGTTCGTGAAAGTGCGAGGCATGTTAATTATTTACACTTTCTACAGTACACTTGTTAGTGTAAGAGGAATGGGCTAATCACTGGGTACTTTCTTCCCCCGCGAGACCTTGGAATAGATTCAGGGACTTGGGGATTTGGCGGCAAAATTCAAACGACTTAGGTTCAAATATTTACGACGGGGAAATAGGTTAATCCCCACAAGATCCCTTTTATTACTATTATCTATTACTATTACTAATATTATCATCATTCCTATCGTTATTATCCGTAGTATAACATAATTACGTAATCTTGAACTTTTGAAGTCAAATGAGAGTTAACACTTCCTCTCTCTCCCTCATGTTATATGATCGTATATATATAAACTCTTTCATTTTCTTTCTCATCAATTCTACTAAAGTTCCCCCTTTAATACGATGACTCAGCGACAGACCACACACTTCAGAAAACGCGCGCTGACCGACAGTTTTTTTTCTCTCTTTCGTTATCTGTTGTAATGTAACGGTCATGTCAATTTCCTCGGGTCTCGGGCACAATACGGCTCAATTAGAAAGACTGTGATGAAACCTTTTTGCCGCTTTATCAAACATATGACTTGTTATTATTTTTATTACTTGTTATTAGTTGTTATTCAGGTTTCTATTATTTTATATCATTTGTGCATTTGTGTAGAGTGATTTGTGTGTGTGTAAGCATGTTTTGTTACTATAAAGTGCGTACGTGTGTGTGTGTGTGTGTGTGTGTGTGTGTGTGTGTGTGTGTGTGTGTGTGTGTGTGTGTGTGTGTGTGTGTGTGTTTGCATAATTGTGAGTGTGTGTGTGTGTGTGTTTGCATAATTGTGAGTGTGTGTGTGTGTGTGTGTGTGTGTGTGTGTGTTTGCATAATTGTGAGTGTGTGTGTGTGTGTGTTTGCATAATTGTGAGTGTGTTTGTGTGTGTTTGCGTAAGTGTGTGCGTATACGTTTGTGTATGTCTTTGCGTAAGTGTGTGCGTGTTTAGGTGCATGTTTGCATGTACACACCTACTCCACGTGCGCATATCTACGCTAACAAGG
>NC_091554.1:45276042-45278542 GCF_042767895.1 Penaeus vannamei | reverse complement strand
CATTTCCTTTAAGTTTACCAATATCTCAATAAAGTGCCTAGGCTGAGGGATACGATTTTATACTCAGAAAATACGAAAGGGAAAAGGAGAAGGAAGAGGAGGCTTCTATCAGTGACAGTGTTAACCCCCCCAAACCCTCCTCCCCCCCACTCTCTTTCCTTCACCCCCCCTCCTTCTCCCTCTCCCTCTCTCTCACTCGCCAGGGCCACGGCGCTGTGAATGAAAGAGAAGCCTGACGCTCTCTCTACAAGAATGCCGCCACCACCAATACACCGCCTCGGGGCCTCGCTGTCTGGGCTGACGCGGAGAGTCATGCCACATGTGAATGCTTCCTTCCAGTTGCTGTTTTACGCGGCTCGGAAATCGTAGGGAAAAGGGGGCATGGGATGGTATGGTATGTATATTTTTTAATGGTAGTCAGCCGTGCATGAGTTGGTCTCTCGGGTATCCAGAGCTTATGGGACACGGTACGGATGGCCCTGCCCGGCGCGCCCGTACGCAAACGTGGAAGGTGGCTTCAGCGGGGCCTCCGTGGATCATATCAGGCCACACTCGCTGACGCAACACCCACCTCCTCCGGCCGGCTGAGAGATACCCACGCGCTCCTTCGCCATTACCGAAAACTCTCGGTTTCTTACACCACCCATAGACACAGTGTCAGTGTAGGTTTTGGGGTCAGATAACAGGAGACGTTGAGTCAACCCGGATAAGGACGTTTCCGGAGGGCGACCCAAGTTCTCGAGGCTTGAATTCTAGCCAAAGAGTGTCAGAATTCCAGGAGCAGGAGACTTGCACCATGGACTTTTTTTCCTGTCTGCAAAAACTCTAAATACTCTTTGCTCTCATCCTCAGATAAGGTGGAATACCTAGATAGGCTAATACGTGTGACCTCTTTTTTCTGTGGATTCTGCACGCGTTTATTAGTCGAAGAAAGTGGTATGGTGGAACTGAGATGACTTTTTTTTTATTCTAAGTCAGTGTGTGGATAGGACTACATACAAACGCGTTCCGACCACCTGGTATAGATTTATAGTTGACAGTTTTATAACTCGGGCTATGGGTCACTCACCCTAAATTTTCTCCAGATATTCCATAAAATAATTTCCGATTTTGTGACACTCACTGGTTTGAAGTGACATTCCCGTGCACACGAGTTCCCGACGCTCATAATCCTGAAATGTACGAAAGGATTTCTTACTTAAAAAAAGGGTATTCCCAATACCTGTCACAAACTTTCTCGACGAAAATTACGGTATCTTGATTTTTTTCTTTTTTTCTTTCTTTTTGTAAGTTGCTCGGCCAAACATTCTCCTTCCACATCCTTCTAACATTCATCTTTAACATTCTCCATCTCTCTTTATTCTCATCTTCTAGGAATGGATATGGAAGTCTAGGCTAATTTTTTTCTTTCTTTTTAAAAGCTGCTCGCCAAACATTCTCCATCCACATCCTTCTTACATTCACCTTAACATTCTTCTTCGTTTCTGTTTATTCTCATCTTCGAGACCAGCCGAGAAACGGATATACAAGAAAGGAATGGATATGGAAGTCTAGGCTAATTCTTTTTTTCTTTCTTTTTGGAAATTCTCCATCCTCATACTTCTTACATTCACCTTCACATTCTTCTTCCTCTCTCTCTATTCTCATCTTCGAAACCAGCTGAGGAACGGATATATAAGAAAGGAATTGATATGGAAGTCTAGGCTAATTTTTTTCTTTCTTTTTAGAAGTTGCTCGCCAAACATTCTCATCCACATTCTTCTAACATTCTGTTTAACATTTCTCTTCATTTCTCTTTATTCTCATCGTCGAGACCAGCTGAGAAATATAAATAAGAAAGAAATTGACATGGAAGTCTAGGCTAATTCTCTTTCTTTCTCCATCCACATCCTTCTTACATTCACCTTAACATTCTTCGTCATTTCTCTTTATTCCCATCTTCGAGACCATCTGAGAAACGGATATATAAGAAAGGAATGGATATGGAAGTCTAGGCAAATTCTTTTTCATTCTTCCTCCATCCACATCCTTCTTACATTCACCTTAACATTCTTCTTCCTCTCTCTTTATTGCCATCTTCGAGACCATCTGAGAAACGGATATATAAGAAAGGAATGGATATGGAAGTCTAGGCAAATTCTTTTTCATTTCTTCCTCCATCCACATTCTTCTAACATTCACCTTAACATTCTTCTTCATTTCTCTTTATTTCCATCTTCAAGGCCATCAGAGAAACGGATATACAAGAAAGGAATGGATATGGAAGTCTAGGCAAATTCTTTTTCATTCTTCCTCCATCCACATCCTTCTTACATTCACCTTAACATTCTTCTTCCTCTCTCTTTATTCCCATCTTCGAGACCATCTGAGAAACGGATAAACAAGAAATGGAATGGATATGGAAGTCTAGTCTATTTTTTCTCTCTTCTCTCGTGCGTCTGTGTGTTCATTTTCTGTTCTTTTCTCTCAGTGAAAGGAGCATCTATTCTCCAGGTTCCTA
>NC_091554.1:45266042-45268542 GCF_042767895.1 Penaeus vannamei | reverse complement strand
CCCCCATTTTTTTTTAATCTCTGTTGTTATCTACTTTTTTCTTATCTCTCCTTTCCTATTATTTTTTTCATCACCTCTCCTTCGCTCTTCAATTATTTCTCCATCGGATTTTCCCGCCATCCACCTGCTACGCACTGCACCACCCCCTCCCACCTTCCCCTTCCCTCCCTCACCTTCACCCTTCCCCTTCCATTCCCCTCCTTTCCCCATCCCCCCTCTCCCCTTCCCCCATCCCCCCTCCCCCCCCTTTACCCCTCCATACCCCCTTCCTCTTCCCCTTTCCTCCCCTCTTCCCCCCTTCCCCTTCCCCCCCCTCCCCCATCCCTCTCCTCTTACCCCATCCCCTCCTCCCCCCCACCGGTAGCCGTAGCCTCGCCTCAGTTACGTGACACAGCGTTTCTGCGACAGCTGGTGGCTCCGATCCCAAACAAGGGCGCCGGGTTAGATGACTATTTAGATAGCCATTTCGTTTCTGATGTATATTCTCGAGGATCGAGGAGCTAGAGAGATTTAAGAAAAAAAAAAAAGAAAAAAAAAAACAACAACAACAACGGCAGTGCGAGGAGTAGCGTTCGTTGCAAATGTTTTGAAATATCGTTGATCGAATCTGCTTTATCATTTTTTTTTTTTCATTTTTAGGGAGGATATATTTCCAAAGAATTCTTGATTTTTTATTTTATTTACAAGAAGCACATTTCGGAAGGGGAATATTTCCATCTATAGCGGCAAGAAAGTGCTTTACCTAACAGCTGTTCTCTCCAATACGAATGCTAGTCAACCTGTCATCTCGGGCCAGAGATCTCTTAGACATCCGGTAGTCAGGAGGCGCTCTCTAGGCCTACATATTAATATTATTCCAGCAGCTACTGTAGGATTCTTTCTTTTTTTTTTGTTTCTTCCTTTCTCTTTATTTCTTCCTTTTCTTTTCTTTCCTTGTTTCTCTCTTTCTTTCTTTTTCTTTCTCTCTGTCTGTCTGTCTCTGTCTCTGTCTCTGTCTCTCTGTCTCTCTCTCCTGTCTGTCTCTCTCTCTCTCTCTCTCTCTCTCTGTCTCTCTGTCTCTCTCTCTCTCGCTTTTTCTCTCTCCCTCTTCTCTTTCTCTTTCTCTTTCTCTTTCTCTCTCTCTCTCTCTCTCATCTCTCTCTCTCTCTCTCTCTGCTCTCTTTTCACTCTCTGTTCCATGTTTTTTTCTCCTTGTCTACTTGTCTGAGAGAGAGAGAGAGAGAGAGAGAGAGAGAGAGAGAGAGAGAGAGAGAGAGAGAGAGAGAGAGAGAGATAAAAATGAAAGAGAAAGATAAAATTTCATGGAGGAATAAGTGAAGTTTCTGTGAATTAACTACGATCGTATATCATTCATCTGACATTCATAACTCGAGAAAAAAAAATCATTATTGACAGTGGCATCAAAACATCAGTATTTGAAATCGCCTTCTAGATTTCGTTTTTTTTTTCTCTCTCTCTCTTTTTTTTTTCTTTTTTCTTCTTTTTTTAATCCTTTCACTTAATCCAAACCACATTTTTCGCGGCGCCATCTCTTGGACAATATCCCAAACCGACAAGTAAACAAACTCGGGAAACCATAACAATATATCCACAAATATCAAGAACATCGGTGAACAGCGCTCCTTCCCGAATATAAGAACACGCTGAAAAATGAACAACGGGAGTGTTGTGCTGTGAAAATGAAAAAAAAAGTTAAAAAAAAGGTAGGCATGGGCCGCAGAATGTGAAAGTGTATAAGCGACTGAGTCAACTCTTCGTCTCTCCGGGCTAGCGAAGGGGTTGGGGCGGAGGGGGGAGGGGGGGGAGAGGGCGCAGGGAGAAGTGATAACGGAGGCTTTGTTTTGTTATTCTTGTATTCGTGTCGTTATTCATGTTTTGTTACATGACTCTACTTCGCTGTGTTGGTATTCTTGTTTTCGTGTTGTTAGTATTGTTATTGACTTGTGTTACATGTATTTGTTTGTTTGTTTGTCATCTCACCGTCGTTTTTTTCATAACTTCTCCGTCGCTATTCATTTTTGTTCTTGCTGATGTTTTTGTTGTTGTTGTTGTTGTTGTTTCCCGGAGTGTCATTTATTTGTTTATTCCCTCCTTTCTTTAGTTTATTGTTTTCTTTTGTTTCAAGGGGGTACGGGATCTACATCATGCATATAATAATTCTTTATCATTTGTTTATATTTGGCTAGAAATCCCTACATACATTTTATTCGAACAGTTACATTTAATTTCGATTTGATTATATTTCTGATTATTTTTCCTCTCGAGGGAGAAAGGAATCGACATCACACGAACGACTAATCTTTCTTCTTCCCTATTTATCTAAAGAAAAAGAAGAAGAAGAAGAAGAAGAAGAAGAAGAAGAAGAAAAAACAGGAAGGTCTGGCTTATCCTCTGTTTTATTTGCGACTGACCCTTACTGACTGACTGACTGACTGACTTACGCTGACACCCTAGCACCTTAGTTCCTCCCGTTGCCGAAAGATGTCCTTCTGTTCAAAAT
>NC_091554.1:45253542-45261042 GCF_042767895.1 Penaeus vannamei | reverse complement strand
CTCTATTTCTCCTTCTCTGTCTATCTGTCTGTCTGTCTCTCTGTCCTTCACTCTCTATCGCTTCCTGTCCGTTTCTCTCTCTATCTCTCTCTTTCTCTCTCTCTCTCTCTCTCTCTCTCTCTCTCTCTCTCTCTCTCTCTCTCTCCTCTCTCTCTCTCTCTCTCTCTCCCTCATTCCTTCCCCTCCCTCCCTCCTTCCCTCCCTCCCTCCTTCCCTCCCTTCCACCTTCCTTCCCTCCTTCCCTGCCTCCCTCCCTCCCTCCCTCTCCCTCGCCCTCCCTCCCTCTCCCTCGCCCTCCCTCCCTCTCTCTCCCCCCCGCTCTCTCTCACCATCAAAAATACCATTATAATCAACAGTAATAGTGATAGTAATACCACTGTCAATACCATCATGTGCTGAGGTGAATGTGAAGCTGCAACACATGTAGAACTGAAGCATATGTGAAGCTGCAGCATATGTTGAGATGATATATAGGAATTTGATGTATGAGGAACTGCTGTGTATGCGGGGATGCAGCATATGTGGAGCTGTATCTGCAAAGTGGATAGAATAAGATTATGTATAAGACAGAGGAAAGGAAATATGTTCATGAATGTTATACAAAATATATGAATAAGAAAGGAAGTTAAAGGAGAGGATGGAAAAGGGGGGAGAAGGAAAAGGAGAAATATAACAACAAAAACAACAATAATAATGAAATAATAATGACAATTAAAACAATTACGATAATAGTAAAAGTAATGTTGATAATGATAATTATAATAACAAGAATAATATGGATAGTAATTATAACAATAACTCCAATAATAATAATTTTTCCACTGTTACTATAACTAACAACAGCAACAACAACAAAATGAACTATTAGGAAAATCAGAGACAAACAAGCATACAGACAAACAGAGAAACAGAGACAAGGCGACAAAAAAAGAGAGAAAAATATAGATTCCGAAGAGGTCAACGTATTCTCACGGGAAAGAGAAAGAGAGAGAGAGAGAGAGAAAGAAAGAGAGAGAGAGAATGGGGTACTGGAGCTAAAGAGAAATTTGATATTTTTATGGTTGGGTGAGAGTGAGAGAGAGCGAAAAAGAGAGAGAGAGAGAGAGAGAAAATGAGAATGAGAATGAGAATGAGAGAGAGAGAGAGAGAAAGAAAAAAAATATCGACAGAAAGAAAAAGAAAGAAGAGAAAGATCGGGCGGGAAAGAAAAAAAAAAAAAAAAAAGGTAATCCATTTGAAAGGACTGATGAAATCTCGAGCCTCGCCACTCATGCAGAAAATCGAAAACGAATGGAAGCGACGCACTGATTGTGTCAAATCCCGATCGCGAGGAAGAGGCTGAGGAGGAGGCTGTGCGGGGCGAGGCTGAGGAGGAGGCTGTGCGGGGCGAGGCTGAGGAGGAGGCTGTGCGGGAGGAGGCTGAGGAGGAGGCTGTGCGGGGCGAGGCTGAGGAGGAGGCTGAGCGGGGCGAGGCTGAGGAGGAGGCTGTGCGGGGCGAGGCTGAGGAGGAGGCTGTGCGGGGCGAGGCTGAGGAGGAGGCTGTGCGGGGCGAGGCTGAGGAGGAGGCTGTGCGGGGCGAGGCTGAGGAGGAGGCTGTGCGGGGCGAGGCTGAGGAGGAGGTGGAGCGGGGCGAGGCTGAGGAGGAGGGTGTGCGGGGCTAGTCTGAGGAGGAGGCTGTGCGGGGCGAGGCTGAGGAGGAGGCTGTGCGGGGCGAGGCTGAGGAGGAGGCTGTGAGGGGCGAGGCTGAGGAGGAGGCTGTGTGGGGCGAGGCTGAGGAGGAGGCTGTGCGGGGCGAGGCTGAGGAGGAGGCTGTGCGGGGCGAGGCTGAGGAGGAGGCTGTGCGGGGCGAGGCTGAGGAGGAGGCTGTGCGGGGCGAGGCTGAGGAGGAGGCTGTGCGGGGCGAGGCTGAGGAGGAGGCTGTGCGGGGCGAGGCTGAGGAGGAGGCTGTGCGGGGCGAGGCTGAGGAGGAGGCTGTGCGGGGCGAGGCTGAGGAAGAGGCTGTGCGGGGCGAGGCTGAGGAGGAGGCTGTGCGGGGCGAGGCTGAGGAGGAGGCTGTGCGGGGCGAGGCTGAGGAGGAGGCTGTGCGGGGCGAGGCTGAGGAGGAGGCTGTGCGGGGCGAGGCTGAGGAGGAGGCTGTGCGGGGCGAGGCTGAGGAGGAGGCTGTGCAGGGCGAGGCTGAGGAGGAGGCTGTGCGGGGCGAGGCTGAGGAGGAGGCTGTGCGGGGCGAGGCTGAGGAGGAGGCTGTGCGGGGCGAGGCTGAGGAGGAGGCTGTGCGGGGCGAGGCTGAGGAGGAGGCTGTGCGGGGCGAGGCTGAGGAGGAGGCTGTGCGGGGCGAGGCTGAGGAGGAGGCTGTGCGGGGCGAGGCTGAGGAGGAGGCTGTGCGGGGCGAGGCTGAGGAGGAGGCTGTGCGGGGCGAGGCTGAGGAGGAGGCTGTGCGGGGCGAGGCTGAGGAGGAGGCTGTGCGGGGCGAGGCTGAGGAGGAGGCTGTGCGGGGCGAGGCTGAGGAGGAGGCTGTGCGGGGCGAGGCTGAGGAGGAGGCTGTGCGGGGCGAGGCTGAGGAGGAGGCTGTGCGGGGCGAGGCTGAGGAGGAGGCTGAGCGGGGCGAGGCTGAGGAGGAGGCTGTGCGGGGCGAGGCTGAGGAGGAGGCTGTGCGGGGCGAGGCTGAGGAGGAGGCTGTGCGGGGCGAGGCTGAGGAGGAGGCTGTGCGGGGCGAGGCTGACGAGGAGGCTGAGGAAGAGGCTGTGCGGGGCGAGGCTGAGGAAGAGGCTGTGCGGGGTGAGGCTGAGGAAGAGGCTGAGGAGGAGGCTGTGTGGGACGAGGCTGAGGAGGAGGCTGTGCGGGGCGAGGCTGAGGAGGAGGCTGTGCGGGGCGAGGCTGAGGAGGAGGCTGTGCGGGGCGAGGCTGAGGAGGAGGCTGTGCGGGGCGAGGCTGAGGAGGAGGCTGTGCGGGGCGAGGCTGAGGAGGAGGCTGTGCGGGGCGAGGCTGAGGAGGAGGCTGTGCGGGGCGAGGCTGAGGAGGAGGCTGTGCGGGGCGAGGCTGAGGAGGAGGCTGTGCGGGGCGAGGCTGAGGAGGAGGCTGTGCGGGGCGAGGCTGAGGAGGAGGCTGTGCGGGGCGAGGCTGAGGAGGAGGCTGTGCAGGGCGAGGCTGAGGAGGAGGCTGTGCGGGGCGAGGCTGAGGAGGAGGCTGTGCGGGGCGAGGCTGAGGAGGAGGCTGTGCGGGGCGAAGCTGAGGAGGAGGCTGTGCGGGGCGAGGCTGAGGAGGAGGCTGTGCGGGGCGAGGCTGAGGAGGAGGCTGTGTGGAGCGAGGCTGAGGAAAAGGCTGTGCAGGGCGAGGCTGAGGAGGAGGCTGTGCGGGGCGAGGCTGAGGAGGAGGCTGTGCGGGGCGAGGCTGAGGAGGAGGCTGTGCGGGGCGAGGCTGAGGAGGAGGCTGTGCGGGGCGAGGCTGAGGAGGAGGCTGTGCGGGGCGAGGCTGAGGAGGAGGCTGTGCGGGGCGAGGCTGAGGAGGAGGCTGTGCGGGGCGAGGCTGAGGAAGAGGCTGTGCGGGGCGAGGCTGAGGAGGAGGCTGTGCGGGGCGAGGCTGAGGAGGAGGCTGTGCGGGGCGAGGCTGAGGAGGAGGCTGTGCAGGGCGAGGCTGAGGAGGAGGCTGTGCGGGGCGAGGCTGAGGAAGAGGCTGTGCGGGGCGAGGCTGAGGAGGAGGCTGTGCGGGGCGAGGCTGAGGAGGAGGCTGTGCGGGGCGAGGCTGAGGAGGAGGCTGTGCGGGGCGAGGCTGAGGAGGAGGCTGTGCGGGGCGAGGCTGAGGAGGAGGCTGTGCGGGGCGAGGCTGAGGAGGAGGCTGTGCGGGGCGAGGCTGAGGAGGAGGCTGTGCGGGGCGAGGCTGAGGAGGAGGCTGTGCGGGGCGAGGCTGAGGAGGAGGCTGTGCGGGGCGAGGCTGAGGAGGAGGCTGTGCGGGGCGAGGCTGAGGAGGAGGCTGTGCGGGGCGAGGCTGAGGAGGAGGCTGTGCGGGGCGAGGCTGAGGAGGAGGCTGTGCGGGGCGAGGCTGAGGAGGAGGCTGTGCGGGGCGAGGCTGAGGAGGAGGCTGTGCGGGGCGAGGCTGAGGAGGAGGCTGTGCGGGGCGAGGCTGAGGAGGAGGCTGTGCGGGGCGAGGCTGAGGAGGAGGCTGAGCGGGGCGAGGCTGAGGAGGAGGCTGTGCGGGGCGAGGCTGAGGAGGAGGCTGTGCGGGGCGAGGCTGAGGAGGAGGCTGTGCGGGGCGAGGCTGAGGAGGAGGCTGTGCGGGGCGAGGCTGACGAGGAGGCTGAGGAAGAGGCTGTGCGGGGCGAGGCTGAGGAAGAGGCTGTGCGGGGTGAGGCTGAGGAAGAGGCTGAGGAGGAGGCTGTGTGGGACGAGGCTGAGGAGGAGGCTGTGCGGGGCGAGGCTGAGGAGGAGGCTGTGCGGGGCGAGGCTGAGGAGGAGGCTGTGCGGGGCGAGGCTGAGGAGGAGGCTGTGCGGGGCGAGGCTGAGGAGGAGGCTGTGCGGGGCGAGGCTGAGGAGGAGGCTGTGCGGGGCGAGGCTGAGGAGGAGGCTGTGCGGGGCGAGGCTGAGGAGGAGGCTGTGCGGGGCGAGGCTGAGGAGGAGGCTGTGCGGGGCGAGGCTGAGGAGGAGGCTGTGCGGGGCGAGGCTGAGGAGGAGGCTGTGCGGGGCGAGGCTGAGGAGGAGGCTGTGCAGGGCGAGGCTGAGGAGGAGGCTGTGCGGGGCGAGGCTGAGGAGGAGGCTGTGCGGGGCGAGGCTGAGGAGGAGGCTGTGCGGGGCGAAGCTGAGGAGGAGGCTGTGCGGGGCGAGGCTGAGGAGGAGGCTGTGCGGGGCGAGGCTGAGGAGGAGGCTGTGTGGAGGGAGGCTGAGGAAAAGGCTGTGCAGGGCGAGGCTGAGGGGGAGGCTGTGCGGGGCGAGGCTGAGGAGGAGGCTGTGCGGGGGGAGACTGAGGAGGAGGCTGTGCGGGGCGAGGCTGAGGAGGAGGCTGTGCGGGGCGAGGCTGAGGAGGAGGCTGTGCGGGGCGAGGCTGAGGAGGAGGCTGTGCGGGGCGAGGCTGAGGAGGAGGCTGTGCGGGGCGAGGCTGAGGAAGAGGCTGTGCGGGGCGAGGCTGAGGAGGAGGCTGTGCGGGGCGAGGGTGAGGAGGAGGCTGTGCGGAGTGAGGCTGAGGAGGAGGCTGGGCAGGGCGAGGCTGAGGAGGAGGCTGTGCGGGGCGAGGCTGAGGAAGAGGCTGTGCGGGGCGAGGCTGAGGAGGAGGCTGTGCGGGGCGAGGCTGAGGAGGAGGCTGTGCGGGGCGAGGCTGAAGAGGAGGCTGTGCGGGGCAAGGCTGAGGAGGAGGCTGTGCGGGGCGAGGCTGAGGAGGAGGCTGTGCGGGGCGAGGCTGAGGAGGAGGCTGTGGAGGGCGAGGCTGAGGGGGAGGCTGTGCGGGGCGCGGCTGAGGAGGAGGCTGTGCAGGGCGAGGCTGAGGAGGAGGCTGTGCGGGGCGAGGCTGAGGAGGAGGCTGTGCGGGGCGAGGCTGACGAGGAGGGTGTGTGAGGCGGGGCCGAGGGGGGGGCTGTGCGGGGCGAGGCTGAAGAGGGGGCTGTGCGGGGCGAGGCTGAGGAGGAGGCTGTGCAGGGCGAGGCTGAGGAGGAGGCTGTGCGGGGCGAGGCTGAGGAGGAGGCTGTGCGGGGCGAGGCTGAGGAGGAGGCTGTGCGGGGCGAGGCTGAGGAGGAGGCTGTGCGGGGCGAGGCTGAGGAGGAGGCTGTGCGGGGCGAGGCTGAGGAGGAGGCTGTGCGGGGCGAGGCTGAGGAGGAGGCTGTGCGGGGCGAGGCTGAGGAGGAGGCTGTGCGGGGCGAGGCTGAGGAGGAGGCTGTGTGGAGCGAGGCTGAGGAAAAGGCTGTGCAGGGCGAGGCTGAGGAGGAGGCTGTGCGGGGCGAGGCTGAGGAGGAGGCTGTGCGGGGCGAGGCTGAGGAGGAGGCTGTGCGGGGCGAGGCTGAGGAGGAGGCTGTGCGGGGCGAGGCTGAGGAGGAGGCTGTGCGGGGCGAGGCTGAGGAGGAGGCTGTGCGGGGCGAGGCTGAGGAGGAGGCTGTGCGAGGCGAGGCCGAGGAGGAGGCTGTGCGGGGCGAGGCTGAAGAGGAGGCTGTGCGGGGCGAGGCTGAGGAGGAGGCTGTGCTGGGCGAGGCTGAGGAGGAGGCTGTGCGGGGCGAGGCTGAGGAGGAGGCTGTGCGGGGCGAGGCTGAGGAGGAGGCTGTGCGGGGCGAGGCTGAGGAGGAGGCTGTGCGGGGCGAGGCTGAGGAGGAGGCTGTGCGGGGCGAGGCTGAGGAGGAGGCTGTGCGGGGCGAGGCTGAGGAGGAGGCTGTGCGGGGCGAGGCTGAGGAGGAGGCTGTGCGGGGCGAGGCTGAGGAGGAGGCTGTGTGGAGCGAGGCTGAGGAAAAGGCTGTGCAGGGCGAGGCTGAGGAGGAGGCTGTGCGGGGCGAGGCTGAGGAGGAGGCTGTGCGGGGCGAGGCTGAGGAGGAGGCTGTGCGGGGCGAGGCTGAGGAGGAGGCTGTGCGGGGCGAGGCTGAGGAGGAGGCTGTGCGGGGCGAGGCTGAGGAGGAGGCTGTGCGGGGCGAGGCTGAGGAGGAGGCTGTGCGGGGCGAGGCTGAGGAGGAGGCTGTGCGGGGCGAGGCTGAGGAAGAGGCTGTGCGGGGCGAGGCTGAGGAGGAGGCTGTGTGGGACGAGGCTGAGGAGGAGGCTGTGCGGGGCGAGGCTGAGGAGGAGGCTGAGCGGGGCGAGGCTGAGGAGGAGGCTGTGCGGGGCGAGGCTGAGGAGGAGGCTGAGCGGGGCGAGGCTGAGGAGGAGGCTGTGTGGAGCGAGGCTGAGGAAAAGGCTGTGCAGGGCGAGGCTGAGGAGGAGGCTGTGCGGGGCGAGGCTGAGGAGGAGGCTGAGCGGGGCGAGGCTGAGGAAGAGGCTGTGCGGGGCGAGGCTGAGGAGGAGGCTGTGCGGGGCGAGGCTGAGGAGGAGGCTGTGCGGGGCGAGGCTGAGGAGGACGCTGTGCGGGGCGAGGCTGAGGAGGAGGCTGTGCGGGGCGAGGCTGAGGAGGAGGCTGTGCGGGGCGAGGCTAAGGAGGAGGCTGTGCGGGGCGAGGCTGAGGAGGAGGCTGTGCGAGGAAAGGCTGAGGAGGAGGCTTTGCGAGGCGAGGCTGAGGAGGAGGCTGTGCGGGGCGAGGCTGAGGAGCAGGCTGTGCGGGGCGAGGCTGAGGAGGAGGCTGTGCGGGGCGAGGTTGAGGAAGAGGCTGTGCGGGGCGAGGCTGAGGAGGAGGCTGCTGGCAGAAGAGACGGTGCGCGAGGCCGGTACGTGTGGTAGTGACACACACACATATACACGTGTGTGTGTGTGTGTGCACATTCATACTGCACATACGTAGGTATATGTAGAAGTATAGAGGTATATGTGTGTGTTTATATGCCTACACACACACACACACACACACACACACACACACACACACACACACATATATATATATATATATATA
>NC_091554.1:45243542-45248542 GCF_042767895.1 Penaeus vannamei | reverse complement strand
TTGTTTTTCCTCTTCGCCCTTGTTTCGAATTCCCATTCATCTTCTAAAGTTTTTATTATTTTTTCTTCTGTGTTTTTCTTCCTCTTCTTTATCTCTGTCTTCCCTCTTCGTCTTGCTTTGAATTACCGTTTATTCCCTATGGTTTTTAATTTTGTTTTTCTTATTCTCTTTCCTACTTCTCGATTTCCTTCTCGTTCATCGGCATCGACCCTTATTACTATTATCATTATTATTGTTTTACCGAATATCATTACCATATATATTATCGTCATCCTTGTTATTATCAACCTTTCGTTCATTACACTATTATCATTATGATTATTATCACTACTATTATTATATTATTGCCATCATCTTCATTACAAGATTACAAGATTAAGATAATTGTTATCACCATTATCATCATTGCCACTATCGTTATTATTATCATCGTTACTACTAGTACTATTATTATGTTCATAATTGGTATTATTACTATTACTACTACTATTATGATCATTGTTGTTACTATCATTATTATTATCCTTTTTATCATAATAATTATTATTATTATCATCATCGTCAACATCATCACTATCATCACCATCATTATCATTGTAAACATCATTATTATCATTATTGTCACCACTACTTCTACTACTACTATCATTATGTCCCCATCTTTAAGAATAAATAATATACATATATATATAAACATCAAAACAAATTATATCTACCGATCTGTCTATCAATTTGTATCTATATTGTCACGAGCAAACTTTCCCTTCACTTAGTTTATCTTATTATGAGAATATTCCTGGAAGTTGTATCGTTAAAACATGATTTGTCGTGTTTCGTCGTCAGTATCGTGGTTACTAGTTTTGTTGTCGCGTTGTTAGGGCTCAGTCCCCCTCAGATCGATGTTTGTTTACATGTGGTGCGTGCCTATATCAGTGTTGTATAACTGAGTTTCGTGCGTCTTTCAGGGTTACATTGTAGCGATTCTACTCTATTCGTTTTTTGTGTCGTCCACTTATTATATTAGTAATATGAATGTGAATATATGGATTTTTTTGTATACATAAGCCTCTACATTTGGGTTTATGTGTAGAGATGTGCAGATTAAAAATTTGAGATCATGGAAGCAAAGGGGATTGTGCGGAGAGTGGAAGAAAGTGTGAAAAAGGGTTTAGGATTCTAATCCACCCTTAGTATCCTCATACCACCTCCTCCCACCTCTCTTGGCATTTTTTATATCCAATCTCACTCCACTCACCTCTCGCCCGTCCACATTCCACCTCACTCCACCCCGTTTCCACCTTTCCCCGCCCGTTTTCACTCCACTTCTCCCCAGTCTAACCCCCCTACCCATACCTCCCTCTCCTCCCTCTTCCTCACCCTGCTCCTCCCCTTCCCTCCACTCCCCCTCCTCCCTCTACCCCTCCCCCCCCCACCAGCGTCCCAATACGAGGGCACTTCAATCACGAGCCTTAGAGAGAGAAAACAAATAAAGAAAAAAAAAAGGAAAAGAATGGTAAAAGAATAAGAGAGAGAGAGAGAGAGAGAAGCAACGTGAATCACTCTTTCTCCCTCGGCAACGATAGAGAAAGAAAGAAAGAATAGACGCAACGTGAACTGCTCTCTCTCTCTCCCTTCTTCCCTCTTTCTCCCTGCGTCCTTCCCTCCAGCCCTCTCTCTCTCTCTCTCCCTCCCCCCTTTCTCTCCCTCCTCCCTTTCTCTCTCTCTCTCTCTCCCTCCCTCTCTTTCTCCTTTCCTCCCTCCCTCCTTCCCTCTTTCTCTCTCCCTCCATCCCTCTTTTTCTCCCTCCCTCCCTCCCTCCTTCCCTCCAACCCCCCCTCCCTCTCTCTATCAACAGCTCCACTTTCCACCGCCGATCCGTGACAGTTTCGGCTCCTGCTCTTGTCTTTGACCCGTTGTGGTTGACCTCCCAATGGCTCTCAAGCGCTCCTGGAATTCCGTCTTCTGGCATTTCCTATCCATTCTCTCTCCTTTTTTTTCTCGCGTTGGTTTTACGGAGAATTTCATTTTCTCTAGAATAATTATTTTTCCCCCCGAGAATAATGTTTTTTTCTTTGATACAGTTTTCTCGAGAACAAAGTCCTTCGGAAGAACTCTGTTTACTCTAGAACACTCTTTCTCCACAACACTGTTTACTCTAGAAAACAGTTTACTCTAGAACATTATTTTTTCCGGAAACCTGTTTACTCTAGAACACTGTTTCTCCACAACACTTTTTACTCTAGAACACTGTTTACTCTAGAACACTGTTTCTCCACAACACTGTTCACTCTAGAACACAGTTTTCTCTTAAATAGTGTTCCCGAGAACACAGTTTTTATTCATTTATTTTTATTTATCCGCCCAATCTTCCGTCTTATAAGCCCCTGTGCCTTATACTGCACAACATATATGTGCTGGTTGGAACGAGGTGGGTGGCGGGGGGAGGGGGGCTGGATAGCTGCCATACCAATGTCTTGCTAGAATTTTATGGGATCATTTAAGAAAAAGTGTAATTGTTTTTTGTACCTTCGTCTTATCATATTTTTTCCTGGTTGAAGTAAGTTTATATTCTCATGGCACCTATTTTTCTCTCTTTCTCTCCCTCCAACTTATCTGTCTCTTAATATCTATCTGTCAGTTCATATGTCTGTCTGTCGCTGTTTCTGTCTCTGTCTGTCTTTCTGTCTGTCTGCCAGTCTCTCTCTCTATCTCTCTGTTTCACACTGCCTGCCTGCATGTCTCTCTTGTTCTCTCTTCTCTCTTGTCTCCTCCTCCCCATTCATCTCCCTTTCTCTTTATAAATAACATCAACAATTACAAACACACACACACACACGCACACACAAACACACACACACACACATAGAGCACGCACGTATTATAAGAACATACCATTCCTTTTTATTTTTATTATTATTATTTTTTTTTTATTTTTTTTTTTTTTTGTTTTTTTTTTGTTTTTTACTCAACCCCATCCATTTCCAATCGATTCACAAGGCGACCTCCAAGGGTACCTCCCGGGCTCGCACCTTTTCCCACGGGGCTGACCACGAGCCCTGATGACTGATAGGATAAGTGGCGGGCGTGAGGGCGGTGTAAGTGACCACTTGGCGAACGGCAGAGATAATGAAGACGAAGAGAGAGGACTTCGTGGAGGGTGCATTGGCTTCATTCCAAAAGTAGGCCTATGGTCAGTTGAGATTCAGGTTAGGGCGGATACACATACACGTACATATAGAGAAACGCACATACGCAGATACGTACATGTATACAGTATATACGTGCATTACACAAGCACACACACTCAGATACATACATACGTACAGTATATACACGTGCATTACATAAAGCGCACGCGCCCACACACACTCACACACACACACACACACATCGGTATATGGATACGAAAAGAAAACATTTCTTATCTATCTATAGTTATCATATATAATGGTATTTGTTAACATTGCTACGCCATGATTAGCGAAGCGTAAGGTAGGCAGTTATACGAACCATACTTATGGTGAGTTATATCAAAGCTCTACAGTGAATTATTGTATCCATGATCTACTATACAGTGACCTAATATATCTATATAATATCCTGCTCAACCTATTTTAAGTGATCTGTTATATGTATACTTATTATATCTCGACTATGAACCACTATGTCTATAAAACAAACTTCTACATCAATGTGCTAAACTTTGTCTATACATTAGCCTACTATATCTATAGAGTGACCTGTGATGCATCCATACAGTGATCTATATTTATAAAATATTACTTCCTTCAAAACTCTCTTCAAGTAATTGATAAACTAACTGGTATATGCTACACTTACTACACCACGTTACCATCTTAAACCATCTGTCACAGAAAAAAACGGATGATTATCTAAGCTTCAACTTCATCTACGCACATCCTGAAACACCTGAAATCCCCAAAAAGGAAAAGAAAGGAAAGAGAAAGAAAAGAAAAGAAAAAAGATCTCGGCACCGCACGCTACCAAGCCACTTAGCGCCGTCCTTTCCACAACAGCATTAGCAAACACCCGACACGCCCAATAAATCAATGAAGAAGAAGTACCACCAGCAGGAGACCTCACTCCCTAGATCCCCGTACGTCTCGGCATCGCATAAAAGCCTCGACAATAAGGGAGATTAAAGAATACCCCTCCCTCCTTCCCTCCCTCCCTCCCTCCCTCTCTCTGCAGCGTTGGCCACGGTTTATCCAACATAAATCAATAATCTAATTTCTAATAAGGACGTTATCACCCCTTAAGCATCGGGAGGTAGCGAGGACCCCCCAACACGCTCGGCAATCGGGGGGAATTTATAATATCACTGGCACTAGAAGGATTTATTGAAGGAGAAAGCCATGGCGGGGAATGGCGCTGATGGTAATAGGTCATTAGAACGGACCGGAATGGTGTCAAAAATCCGAAAGGGGTCGTTAGCGCCCTTAAAGGAGAGGGTAATAATTCAATCATCTCGTTCCGTCGTTATCGAAAGCATAATAATAAACAAAGGCAGGATAAAAATGGGTGAGATAAGACTCCCGATTATATTAATCAGGAGACAGTGATGTATGTTTGTTATTATCGTTAGCATGTTAGAACAATGAGGCCCAGCACCACCCTCGAGGCTTTGCAATCTGTACCCAAACAGGATTCGGGTATTGTAAAGTCAGGGGCACTTGGTGTACGAGGCCTGTATAGAGAACAATACCAATGGGGGGGAATTTCTCTCTTACGAATCGCATGACATAATCGCACGCAAAAAAAGAAAAAGAAAAGAAAAGAATAAAAAAAGAAAGGAAAAAGACAAGATAAAAGAGAAAATAAAGCAAAAAGAAAGGAAAAAGAAAAGAAAAAAAGAAAGAAATGAAAAAAAAAAGAAAAAGAAAAAAACTAAAACAAACTTATGCTTGTCTTAGAAACCTTACAAATCTCTGAATCCTTCAAACTGTATCTAATTGACAAGCGATTGAATTACAGATTCC
>NC_091554.1:45236042-45238542 GCF_042767895.1 Penaeus vannamei | reverse complement strand
GATGGTATGAATGGAGGTGATGATGATGATGATGGTGATGATGATGATGATAATGATGCCGATGATGGTGGTGGTAGTGATGATAATGATATGAATAATGGTGATGATGATGGTGGTGATGATGACGATGACGATGATGATGCTGAAGAGGAGGAGGATGGTGATACTGATACTAATAATAACGATAATGATGATGATGATAACAAAAGCAACAATAACAATCCTAATGATAATGATTATGTTAATGATAATGATATTAATGATAATAATGATAGTGATAAAAATGATGATAATAGCAATCATGGTGAGGATAATGATAATGTTGATGATAATAGTGATAGTGATAATAATGGTAATAATAACGATAATAATGATCCTGAAAATACTAATACTACTAATGATAATGATAATGATGATAGTAAGGATAGTAATAATCATAATAATGATATTGATGGTAATATCAATGATAATAATGATACTAATAAAGACAATATTAATAATAATGATGATGATGTTGATGATAACAAAAGAGTAATAATGATAATGATATTGATGATAATAATAACAACAGTAAAAATACTGATAACAATAATATAATGAAAATGATAATGATAATCATGATGATGATGATAATGATAATGATAATAATAATAATAACAATAATGATAATAATAATAATAATAATAATAATAATAATAATAATAATAATAATAATAATAACAGTAATAACAATGATAACAATAATAACGATAATAATAATGACAATAATAATAATGATAATGATAACAGATCCAGAAAAATGTAACGATGACTACTCCCCCCCCCCAAAAAAAAAGCATGATAATAATAATGATAAAAAAATAAAAGATAAAAACAATTAAAAAAAAAAAAAAAAGAAAATAGATGAATAACAAAATTAATTCTAAAAAGTGCATACTTGGTCATGACCTTGGAAGTTCATTTCCCGTCGGCGTGTCATGGAAGTTAATGGTAAATCTTGAGGATATGGGAAGAACCTTCACTCGTAGGCGCGTCAAGGAAGTCGCCGGCGAGGTGTGGAAAATGTCGGGTAATTATTATTATTCATTTTTTTTCTTTTCTTTTCTTTTCTTTTCTTTATTTTATTTTATTTATTTTATTTTTTTTTTTTTTTTTTTTTTTTTTTTTTTGGCGGCAGACAGGAGGAGGAAATCCTGGGGATGGCTGATGGTGAGGGAGGAAGAGAGAGGGAGGGAGGGAGGGAGGGAGAGAGAGAGAGAGAGGGAGAGAGGGAGGGAGGGAGATAGAGAGAGAGAGAGAGGGAGAGAGGAAGAGAGAGAGAGAGAGAGAGAGAGAGAGAGAGAGAGAAAGGGTTATTTGTATTCTTTGAATGTAATACAGCAAATATATTTACACCATCACTATCACAACCACCAACAACATCCTCACCACCACCAACATCTTTACCACATCTTCCCCACCAACAAAACATCTTCACCATCACCACCACAACCACCAACAACACCATCTTCACCACCACCACCAAAAACAACATCATCTTCACAACCACCACCAACATCACAACCACAGCCACCAACAAAAATAGAATAAGATTCATCTTAACAAAAATGATTGGAAAAGAGAGAAAACTAAATAATAATAATAATCTCCGCATATTAAATTTTGTCTATGTACTGATAACAGAAGGAAATAGGAGGAGGGAAAAGAGACGGAATTTGAAGGAATTTGACGTCAGTTAATGAGAATTTAAGTCAATTCTTGCATGTGACATGAAGTGGGTTGCAAAAGAGAGTAAATTGAGTCTCCGTTTCATTTTTTTTTTTTTTTCTTTTTATCTATCTATTTATTTTGTTGTTGTTGTTGGAAGGGTTGAGTCAAAGATGGCAGGCGAAGACTATACATTTCATCAAGTGGGTTGCAAAAGAAGAGTAAAATTGTTTTCCTTGCTATTTTCTTTTGGTCTTGTTCTCTCTCTCTTTCTTTCTCTTTCTATCTCATTCTCTCTGCCTGTCTTTCTCTCTCTCGCTCTCTGTCTCTGTCTGTCTATCTGTCTCTGTCCGTCTGTCTGCCTGTCTGTCTCTCCCTCCCTCTCTGTTTCTCTCTATCTATCTATCTAGATCTCTCTCTCTCTCATCCTTTTGAGATGTAATTTTACTTTTGTCTCAATAAACGTGTCAAAGTCAAAGTCAAAGCAAAAGTTTCTCTCTTTCTCTCTCTCTCTCTCTTTCCATCTTTCTGTCTGTCTCCCTCTCCCCCCCTTCTCTCTCTCTCTTTTTTTCTTCTTTTTTTTTGCGCAAACTACAGACTCGGCGAAAAACGGATGTGTTGATGGCTCCTAAAGAGGTGATTAAGAGCTCGAGACAAAACATATTCCCTTTTTTTACCCGCGCTCGCAAATGCTTTTTGGGTCTCTCCATTAGCAGGTTTTGTTCGTCTGCAAAAAATGGGGTTGGGAAAATTAAGCTGTTTTCCGTGGTAATTTCGGTCACAAAATGATACA
>NC_091554.1:45208542-45211042 GCF_042767895.1 Penaeus vannamei | reverse complement strand
ACACAGAAAGAAAAGTGAGAAATAAAAGTAAAAATTCAAAGTTGGCGCCCTTCTACTTTTGCCAACAGAAGAGCATTAACATAACACACAAAAGTTCGGAAATCAGCTGTGAAAGGTAAACAACACGGCGCCTTTTCTCAGCTGATAGAAAGTGCGGATATACAGGTGTCAATCATTTGATGTTGGTCTTACAGTACATACGTAATCCATAAGGTAGTTGGTTTGAAAGTTTATTGTTATTATTGATGTTATTATCACTGTTATTATTATTAATATCATCACTATTATTATCATTAATATTATCACTATTATTGTTATTGATGTTATTATGATTATTACTATCATTGATGTTATTATTACTACTATCATTCATGTTTTTATCACTATTATTATCATTGAAGTTATTATCATTATTATTATCACTGATATTATCACTATTATTATTATTACTATTATTATTGTTCTTATTGTCACTATCATCATAATCATCGTTATTATCATTATTAGTAGTAGTATTATTGTCATTATTAGTATTACCATTATTTTTTCATTAGTATTAGTATTCCTGTTGTCATTATCATTAGTATTATCATCGTTGTCATTATCAATATTGTTATCCATAATTTCTATCATTTGTGTTCTTCATATCTTCATTACCTTTCTTCTTATTGTTGACAAATACCATTATTTCGCTTTCTACCATTCACCATCACTATGAAATATTGACGCTGTTTTCTTATATTCATTATTACTGCTTTTTGCTATTATCATTATCTTTATTGCCGTTCTGTTCTCCTTATCAATCGTATTACTACACCCTGTTACCATCACCATTATCATAAACGTTATCATTTAGCCATTTTGTTCTCCTTGTTATCGCAACATCACAATATGAGCAATAAAATCATTATAACATTGTCTATACACATAATTACAGCAGCCATCACCTAATGACAGTTCACACGTCGCCTTAATGACACACCGATATAATTTGTGGATGTACAGGAGTCTTATATAATTCTTGCAATTCATGGCACTGTCGGGGGATGTCTGCAATGGGGCAATGATGGAAAGTATTTGCAAGTGTGTTTCCTTGTTGCTGCGGTCCATGATGATACGTGTACGTTCTTAGACAATGATTGATAATGCTTGTGTGTGTATATATGTATATATATATATATATATATATATATATATATATATATATATATATATATATATGTATATATGTGTGTGTGTGAGTGTGTGTGTGTGTGTGTGTGTGTGTGTGTGTTTGTTTGTTTGTGTGTATGTGTTTGTGCGTGTGTGTATGTAAATTGAATACATAAATATATGAAAAGGCAAATAGGCAAATAAAATGCAAATAAATAGATAAATAAAAACAATTTGAGAAACCCCATCACATACCATAGGCCTAAGAACAGCCCCCCAACCCTTTCCTCTCAGCTGATTCCTGAAGAAGGAGTCCCGTAATATGTCTTTCCCGACTTCTCGCGTTGATAACAAGGAGTGGATTCTGTGGCTGTGTTAAGAAGGTGACGAACATCATCTCGAGGGGGGGTCCTGGGATTGGGTGCCTTAGAAGGAGAGAAAAGGGAAGAGAAAGGGGGAGAAGAGAGAAGAGAGAAGGGGAGGGAGGGAGGGAAAGGAGGAAGGGAGGAGAAAGAGAGGGAGAGAGGGGGGAAAGAGAGAGAGAGAGATGCTGCACTAGTGACAATGTCGATATTCAGGATGATAATAATAATGATAATGACAGTGATAAGGATTATGGTGATGATGGTAATGGAAACACGTACACAGACACACACACACCACACATACACACACACACACCCACACCCATCTACCCACACACACACACACAACCCACCCCCACGCACACACGCAACACACACACACACACACACACACAACCCACCCCCACACACACAAACACACCCACCTACCCCCCCCCACACACACACACACACACGAACGAACAAACTGGAGATGACACACGCGCATTCCGTCACACAGGAGCAAATGACAAGTTAACATTCACAGACTCGGAAAATTGCCCTTATTGCGGTGGGGAAGTTGTGCTTTCGTGAAAGCAAAGGGCAAGGGTAGGATTTTTTGGTGGGATGGGGGGGTGGGGTGGGCTGTCTTTGTGTCTGTCACTTTCTCTGTTTGTTTGTTTCGGTTGTATGTCTGTTTGTCTGTCTGTCTGTCTCCGTCTTTCTCTGTCTGTCTGTCGGTCTGTCTCTCTTTCTCTGTCTGTCTGTCGGTCTGTCTCTCTTTCTCTCTCTCTCTCTATTTCTCTCTCTCTCTCTCTCTCTCTCTCTCTGTCTGTCTGTCTGTCTGTCTGTCTCTCTCTATCTATCTATCTCTTTCTCTCTCTCTCTCTCTCTCTCTCTCTCTCTCTCTCTCTCTCTCTCTATATATATATATATATATATATATATATATATATATATATATATATATATATATATTTATTTATTTATTTATTTATTTATAT
>NC_091554.1:45196042-45203542 GCF_042767895.1 Penaeus vannamei | reverse complement strand
GGCAATGGCGGTTGTGGATGGGGGAGGGTGGTGGGGGGAGGGAGGCGATGGATATATGGATATGGCAAATTGTAATTTTTTTCTTTTTCTTTTTCGTCTTCCTCTTCTTTTCCTCCTTTTCTTCTTCTTCTTTTTCTTTTTTTACTTTTCTTCTTCTTTCTTATTTCTTCTATTTCTCTTCTTCTTCTTCTTCTCCTGCTTCTTCTTCTTCTTCTTCTCTCTCTTTTCGTTAATTTAACTCGCAGTCTCGTTGGGAAAGATGTATAACCTAAAAAAAGAGAAATAAAGAAAATAGAGCTAGAGAGAGAGAGAGAGAGAAGGAGAGAGAGAGAGAGAGAGAGAGAGAGAGAGAGAAGGAGAGAGAGAGAGAGAGAGAGAAGGAGAAGAGAGAGAGAGAGAGAGAGAGAAAGAGAGAGGAGAGGAGAGGAGAGAGAGTGTGAAATAGAAAGAAAGAAAAAGAAAGAGAAAGAAAAAAGAGAAAAAAGAAAGAAAGAAAGAGAAAGAGAAAAAGAAAGAAAACGAAAGAGAAAAAAAAGAAAAGAAAAAAAGGTTCTCAATGGTCGGAAATCCGGCGGAAGTCCGAACGGCAAAGGAACCGGCTTTCTCCTCGGCGTCGACAGCCTATTATGATGCCGAGAGGGAAGCCAGGCGGTCAGCCATGGGTGCGAACACGTCCATTCAAGTTTCTTCTAATTAACCCATTTTTCGGCCGCTATTTTTTTTTCTTTTCTTTTTAATTAATCATTATTTGATTTTTTATTTGTTGTTGATTATTTTCTTAAACGGATTATGAAATTGGAATCTTTTGGGTATTTTGGGTTTAAAGAAACGCATCTTCTAGTTATCCTATTTTCATTTTTTTCTTTTTTAATTAACGGGTACCTATTTTTTTCTCCCTCTCTCTAACTAATCATTTATTTTCATTAAACAGCTTATGAAATTAAGATCCTTCAATGTTTAAAGAAACTCATCCGAACGCGGGATTTTTAAGCCTTTAGAAGAGCAAGGAATGATGGCGGTTTTTTTGGCGGGAAATATGAAAGACGAGCCGAAAATTCCCAAGTTCATTTCTCTTTCTTCTTGTCTGGCTTAATGATGCCTCTGTGATGTCAGTATTTCTTTTTTCTTCTTCTCTCTCTCTCTTTCTCTCTCTTTCTATATATAAAAAAATGTAAATGAATGACCGTTCTTGGATATGTCACTAAGAAAGATTAATCGGGAGTAACTTTATTTTTTTCTTTCTTTCTTTCCTTTTTGGGCGACAGAAGGAAGGACATTTTTTTCTGTATATATTTTAAAAAATGAAAGTTTAACGAACGGATCATTAGGAAGAGAAGGAGAAGAAATAAACGATAAATATAAGGGAAAAGAAGGAGAAAGGAGGCGTGGCCTAAGAATGGGAGTGGAAGAGAAAGAAAGAAAAGCAAAGAAAAAGGGAAGTGAAAGGGGGGAAAAGGGAGGAAGGAAAGGGAGGATGATGGAAAGAAGGAGAGATGGAGGAAGAGAGGGAGAGATGAGTGAGAGAAAAGAGAGAGAGAGATGGAGAGAAGAGAGAGAGAGAGAGAGAGGGAAGAGAGTGGGAGAAGAGAGAGAGAGGAGGGGGGCAGGCGGGCACCAGAAGAAGAGACACGCACACACGCTCTCTCTCTCTCTGCTAACCCTCTCTCTCTCTCTCTCTCTCTCTCTCTCTCTCTCTCTCTCTCTCTCTCTATCTCTCTATCTCTCTTTCACTCTATCTCTCTATCTCTTTCACTCTATCTCTCTATCTCATAAACAAACAGATAAAGACATAAAGCAAAATATAACAAAAACAGGAAAATAGACAAACAAACGCATATAAAACATTCTCAAGCATTTAATTAATATAATTCACAAAAATACATCCGCCATATGTCTTTTCAAACTGTAATTTCTCCAACTCAAAAGAAGTACAAAAGAGACTAGAAAATATGAGGTAATGATGATAGATAAAGAGAATAAGTGAAATAAATACGGGAGGAATGAAATAATAATAAGAATGTTCGATTGAATGATAGTAGTAATGATAACCATGATGACGGCGACGACGATGATGATATCAATAGTAATGATAATAATGATGATAATAATAATAATAATAATAATAATAATAATAATAATAATAATAATAATAATGATAATAATAACAATGATAATAATAATAATAATAATAATGATAATAATAATAATAATAATAATGATAATAATAACAATGATAATAATAACAATAATGATAATAATAATAATAATAATAATAATAATAATAATAATAATAATAATAATAATAATAATAATAATAATAATAATAATAATGATAATAATAATAATGATAGTAATAACAATAATGATAATAACAATAGCAATAATAATGATGATGATAATGACAATGATGATGATAATAATAATGATGATGAAGATGCTGATGATGATACTATGATAATGATGATTATCATTATCATTTTTTATAATCACCATCATTGTGCTGATGATAATAATCATAATCCTAATAAGCATAATAATGACAGCAATAACGATGGAATAATAATAATAATAGTAATAAAGATAATAATCATAATAATAATAATAATAACAGTATTAGTAGTAGTATTGATAACAATAATAGTAGTAGTAGTAGTAGTAATGATAATAATAATAATAATAATAATAATAATAATAATAATAATAATAATAATGACAATAATAATAATAATAATAATAATAATAATAATAATAATAATAATAATAATAATAATAATAATAATGATAATAATAATAATAATCATGATAACAATAATAATAATAATAATAATAATAATAATAATAATAATAATAATAATAATGATAATACTACTACTACTACTACTACTAATAATAATAATAATAATAATAATAATGATAATAATAATAATAATAATAAAATACTGATCTCCACCCACGAGCGCCTTCGGTAAGCTTCGTGACCAGCGAATCAGAGAAAGCACTCGATCGATCATTCTGTTCATTAGACATTTATTATCTCTCGCAACTTCGAATTTGATGCATTGACTGCCGTTAAAAAAATACTCCTGAACCTGTTCTGGTATTAATGGTATGCTTGCAAGAAGGTGTGCTTTTGTTGGCATGTCTGTGTGTGAATTTGCTGTTGTTGGTACGCCTGTGTGTGTGAATTTGTTGTTGGTACGCCTGTAGACAAATGCGCTGATGTTGGTAAGCCTGTGTGTGGATTTACTGTTTTTGGTACGCCTGTGTGTGTAAATTCGCTTTTGTTGGTACGCCTGTAGACAAATGCGCTGGTGTTGGTACGCCTGTGTGTGGATTTGCTGTTGTTGGTACGCCTGTGTGTGTGAATTTGTTGTTGGTACGCCTGTAGACAAATGCGCTGGTGTTGGTACGCCTGTGTGTGAATTTGCTGTTGTTGGTACGCCTGTGTGTGAATTTACTGTTGTGGTACGCCTGTGTGTGAATTCGCTTTTGTTGGTACGCCTGTGTGTGTGAATTCGCTTTTGTTGGTACGCCTGTAGACAAATGCGCTGGTGTTGGTACGCCTGTGTGTGGATTTGCTGTTGTTGGTACGCCTGTTTGTGTGAATTTACTTTTGTTGGTACGCCTGTGAATTCGCTTTTGTTGGTACGCCTGTAGACAAATGTGCTGGAGTTGGCACTCGTGTGTGTGGATTTGCTGTTGTTGGTACGCCTGTTTGTGTGAATTTACTTTTGTTGGTACACCTGTGTGTGTGAATTCGCTTATGTTGGTACGCCTGTAGACAAATGCGCTTATGTTGGTATACCTGAGTACTTCTTTTTTTTCCCTCATGTTTTGGCTGCACAATATTTTGGCACGTCTGAAGAGGATTTATCTATCGCTTCAACCAGATATAAGTCGCATTACCGGTGAACCACATTAATGAAAGCGCTTTGTTGGACCGCTAGAAGCTGGCATTGGTACGCCTGTTTACGAGCGCGCTGCCGTTGGTACGCCTGTATATGGCAACGGTCGTGAGGACTTCTTGGCGGGAAAAAGCACCCGACCCTCACGACGTTTTAAAAGAAGCTTGAGATATGCTGATTGGGCAAAGAAAGGCTTGAAGGAGCTTTTGGTTAAATCAATTTTGTGTGAAGATTTTACATGATAGTGGGATGTGTCAGCGCAAGTTCTTGACGGTGTCGCTTATGTCTATATTCTTGCGCTTGAGAAATGCTGATGCTCTTTTTTTCTATTTTGTTTTCTTCTCTTTCGTTGTATCATTATTGAATGATACATTTTGTTAATTTGATGAAACGTAATTATGAATATCTGAAGAAATTTATTCCTCAGTGAAATAACACTTATACCATTAATTAACCTTCATTTTAGCATTACAAAACAATAAACAAATACAAAAAATATATAAATAAATAAAAAATAGAAAAATAAAAAAAAATGCACAGGCAAACCCAAAACAAAACCCACCGAGCAAAGAAAAAAAACATAACAAACAAATAATAATAACAATAATAACGAAACAAAAAAATAATAAAACAAATGAAAAAAATCACGGAATGCCACAGTGAAAGCCCAAAGATATTTGTCGAGAATTACGTCCGTTAAAGAGTTATGCGTTCGGGCGCCAAACTACCTATATAAGGCTTGTGATTAATTAGATTATGCATGATAACTTGGCGCGGAGAAGCCCTTTCTACTCGCTCGGCCGCCCATGGAAGGAGAAGAAATAAGCGAATTCCACGCCCTCCACGCCGTCGATGCGCCGAGGTTAATCAACGTAATTAATGGCGGTTTTGTTGCGCAACCGATGGGGGGGGGGCGGGGAGAAGGAGGGGGGGGTGATTGCCGGTTTGGTATGGATGCTTGTAAATGCGTATACATGTGTGCGTACGTTTGTAGGGTTGTGGTTACGTATACGCGTGTACGTTTATGTATGTATATGTACAGTCACAGAAAAGGGTGTTTGGTGTTCGGGTAGTTGTGTTTGCGTGTGAGTACACACACGCGCGCATGCACACACACACACACACACACACACACACACACACACACACACACACACACACACACACACACACACACACACACACACACACACACACACACACTCGCACACACACACATACGCACATACGCACACACACATGCGCTTTGCATCAAAAGATAAGACAAGTAGATACGCTGATATAGCATTGCCTAAAAAGAGAGAGGGGCGGTTTATCTTTACCGCATTAAAAGAGAGAGAGAGAGAGAGAGGGGGGGGAGGGAGGGAGGGGGAGAAAGAGAGAGAGTGAGGGAGGGAGGGAAGGGGAGGGGAAAAAGAGAGAGAAGGGGAGAGTGAGACAGAGAGAAAGAGAGGGAGAGAGAGAGAGGGGGGGGGCAAGGAGGGAGAGAGAGAGAGAAAGAGAGAGAGAGACAGAGACAGACAGACAGACAGACAGACAGACAGAGACAGACAGAGAGAAACAGAGACAGAGAGAGAGAAAAAGAAAGAAAAAACAATCACCAATAATGAATTTGAAGAAACGAAATATTTTTACGCCAATCGCTAACGAGGCAATTTCGGCGCCATGTTGTTTCGCCAAGAAAGGGGTTCCCTATTAACATTTTTTTTTTCTTTTTCTACGATGGGTCCTTTCTGATTCTTATAACTGATTCATATCGAACGCCTTGAAAGCGAAAGCGAAAGGAGGAAGGGGAGGAGGGAGGGAGGGAGAAAGGGGAGGAGGAGGAGGAGGAGGGAGAAAGGGGAGGAGGAGAAGGAGGAGGAGGGAGGGAGGTAAAGGAAGGAGGGGAATAGGAGGAGGGAGGGAGAGGGAGAAAGGGGAGAGAGAAAGGAAGGGAGGTGGAAGGGGGAGGAGGAGAAGGACTGAGGGGATGGAGAGAAGGGGAGAGACAAGGAGGAGAAAGAAGAAGAGGAAGAGAGAAAGATGGAGACAGGGGGTGAGGGGAGAGGGGGGAGGAGGGAGGGAGGGGTGGATGCGTCGGCAGATAAAAGATTTAGAAATCGTAGTTCGCCAACGAGCGATTAAGATCTACGAGGTTTTATTTAACGAAAAAGCGACATAGTTCTCTCTCTCTCTCTCGGTCTGTCTCTCTCTCTTTCTCGGTCTGTCTATTTCTCTTTCTCTCTCTCTCTCTCTCGGTCTGTCTGTTTCTCTCTCTCTCTCTCTCGGTCTGTCTGTTTCTCTCTCTCTCTCTCTCTCTGTCTGTTTCTCTCTCTCTCTGTCTCTCTGTCTGCCTGTCTCTTTTTCTTTCTCTCTCTATTTCTCTTTCTACTGACAGATAGAGAGCTAGATAAAAAAAAAAAATCGTTCAGCAGTTTGTGTGTGTGTGTGAGAGAGAGAGAAAAAAAAACAGTGAGAGAGAAAGAACGAGAGAGAGAAAGAACGAGAGAGAGAGAGAGAGAGAGAGAGATGAGAGAGAGAGAGAGAGAGAGAGAGAGAGAGAGAGAGAGAGAGAGAGAGAGAGAGAGAGAGAGACAGAGACAGAGACAGACAGAGACAGAGAAAGACAGACAAAGAGAGAGAGCGAATAAGAACGAGCGTGAGAAAGAGAGAAACACAACAACAACAACAACAACAAGAGCGAATACACGCGAGAGAGAGAGAGAGAGAGAAAGAGAGAATCGAGAGAACGAAACACTTCAAAGCCATCCATCCATCCACTCCATACCGGAATCCCCGCCATTGGCATTCCCCATTTGTTCAACGGGGAGAAGCGAGACTGCCGTTCAACCCCGCATGCTGAACAGTCCCCTCGCTCCTGCCTCGATCTCACGGCCCATCATAACGTTCAGAGCAAACACGGGGCTAAACAATGTGAAACTCGAAGGGTCGGTTCTGTAGCCGCGTTTCGCACCCAGCTGTTGAGGCACTGTAAATAGTCTCCACCCTATCTCGATTTCTTTCTCTCTCTCTGTCTCTCATTCTTTATCTGTCTGTTTATTTCTCTCTCTCTTTCTCTTTCTCTGTCTCTGTCTTTCTGTCTCTCTTTCGCTCTTTCTCTCTCTCTCTCTCTCTCTCACTCTCTCTCTCTTCCTCTCTCTCTCTCTCTCTCTCTCTCTCTCTCTCTCTCTTTCTCTGTCTCTCACTCTCTATATGTCTATTTATTTCTCAGTATCTCTCTCTTTTTCTCTTATCTATCTAATTCTTTCTCTCTCCAACCCCCCCCTCTCTCTTTCCCTCCCTTCTTCCCTTATCTCCCCTCTCTCTCTCTCCTCTAACTCTTTCTCTTTCTCCAACTCTCTTTCTCTTATTCCCTTTCTCCACCTCTCTCTCTATTGGTTTGTCTATCTATCAATTCATCTACCTCCCCTCCTCTCATTCTACCCATCTATCTACCTATATATCCGTCTGTCTATCTACCTACCTACCTTTCCTTACCTATCAATAATTCTGGCTATCAACTTTATGCTTTGGTACCCTAGCCCGCCTCCCCTCCTCGCCCCCCCCCCCCCTCCCTTTGCACTCCACCTTCCCAAGTGCCAAATCTCTTGCT
>NC_091554.1:45183542-45191042 GCF_042767895.1 Penaeus vannamei | reverse complement strand
CCCCCACCCCCACCCCACCCTGCCCACCCCTTACCACCCTCACCTGCCACGCCCCCCCCCCCCCGCCTTCCCTCTCGAACCTATCCCTCACACGTCACGTCCAGGGATACATACCTTCGCCCTGTCCCCGAATCCCTGTCCTCGGCTCATCTGCATGGGACGAAGGACAATTTTCGACCTCGAGGGGAATGGAGGGTCACGTGACGCTCCTCTAGGCGCCTCGCGGAGGAGGGAGGGGGGGGGGAAAGGAGGAGGAGGGAGGGAGGGGTGGGGAGGAGGGAGGAGGAGGAGGGGAGGGGGTCCTGGATCGTCTGAACTGTTCTTTTTCTTCTTTATTGCTGTATTTGAAGATGTACACATATACATATATATTTGCATATATATATATATATATATATATATATATATATATATATATATATATATATATCCATATATGCATACACACATACACATACACACACACACACTCACACATTTACATATATATATATATATATATATATATATATATATATATATATATATATATATATGTGTGTGTGTGTGTGTGTGTGTGTGTGTGTGTGTGTGTGTGTGTGTGTGTGTGTGTGTGTCTGCGTGTATGTGTGTGTGTGTGTGTCTGCGTGTGCATTAATGTAAATACATATAGATATGTACATGGATATATATTTTCTTTCTTTCTTTTAATCATTAAAAAATATATAAAAATATTTCCCGTCCTCTCATTTTCCCATTCATCATATATGCTTCGTCATCATCATCAACATCCCTTTTTATCCCTCTCCTTCTATTTGTTTTCCCCTCCTCCCTTCCTTCCCCTCTTTATCAAAAGGACAATGACAATGCCATTAGTTTCAAGACCGCCAAAGCTCCGCCATCTCTTGCCAGCGCGTGCAATGACGGTGCAATACCGGGGCTTAGCGCCTCCGGGAATTTCGACGCGGTTAGAAAGTGATCATTCCCCCTTGGGGTTTGTTTACCGAACGCAAAGGCGGGGAAGCGCGTTTAAGGAGACGCGTTTTGTTTGTCTTTATTGAATGCAAGATGGGTGGTTAAGCAGACGCGTTTAGTTTGTTTATTGGACGCAAGTAGCGCGTTTAATTTAAAGAGACACGTTTAGTTTGTTTAATGAACGCAGAAGCGGGGAAGCGCGTTTAAGGAGACGCGTTTAGTTTGTCTTTATTGAACGCAAGGAGGGTGGTTAAAGAGACGTATATATGTGGAAAGTCTGTGAGGATTATATACTTTTGCGAAATACGTTATCGATATTGGAAGATTAGGAACGTAAAATAAGAATAAAGAGAAAGAGAGGATGGAAAAAATAAGAATAAATGATAAAGATAGATAATGAAAATGTGACAAAATACGTTATCGAAATTTGAAGATTAGGGCGGGCTAGGAACGTAAAATAATATTAAAAAGAAAGAGAGGAAGAAAGAAAAGATGTATAATAAAGATAGATAATGAAAATGTGGTGAAATCCGTTATCTATATTTGAAAATTGAGGCGGGTTGGGAACGTAAAATAATGTTATAGTGTGATTGAATGGTGGTGTGGTAGGAGTAGGAGTGTGTGTCAGAATGGTAGAGTTGGTAGACTGTGTGTGTGTGTGTGTGTGTGTGTGTGTGTGTGTATGTGTGTTTGTGTGTGTGTGTGTATGTTTGTGTATGTGTGTGTGTGTGTATGCGTGTGTGTTGTGTATTGTGTGTGTGTGTGTGTGTATGTGCATGTATGTGTGCGCGTCGTATGTGCGTGTGTATGTGTGTGCTGTGTGTATGCGTGTGTGTTGTGTATTGTGTGTGTATGTGTGTGTGTGTGTGTATGTGCATGTATGTGTGCGCGTTGTATGTGCGTGTGTATGTGTGTGCTGTGTGTATGCGTGTGTGTTGTGTATTGTGTGTGTATGTGTGTGTGTGTGTGTATGTGCATGTATGTGTGCGCGTTGTATGTGCGTGTGTATGTGTGTGAGTGTGCGTGTGTTTATGTGTGCGTGTGTGTGTGTCAAACCGACGATTTCAACACACGCACACCAAACCACACGCTTATATACCCAATAACATAAACATCCTTAAACAACAAAATAACCCATAAAAAAATAACAAACACAATTCCTTAGAGATAATAAATCAAAACCACTTTCATAGATCTTTCACCTTATTTTTTTTTTTAACCTAAACTTGTTCTACCACAATAGATACGCATTTGACCCAAGGTTAAGCAGCATATCAATATTAATTCAAAGATTCTAATTCTAATTCAAATACCTTATCTATTCAGTCTTTGATCTTGTTCTCTTTCTAAGATTAAATCTGGTTTATCTTTTCTTTTTCTTATTCTATTATTATCATTATATTGTTTTATCATGTTTATTTCTTTTCATTTATTTATTTCATCATACTTATAAGATTGGATTATTTTATTTTATTTTTTCTTATTATTCTATTATCATTATTATCATTTTTATATTGTTTTATTATGTTTATTTCTTTTCATTTATTTATTTCATCATACTTATAAGATTTTATTTTTTATCATTATTATTCATCTATTTTATATTTTATGCTATTGATATATATTTATTACAGCTGGTTAATCCAATTCTTTTGTACATAGATAATTAAAGAGAAAAACAGGAACAGGAATAGATACAGTATATTAGTCTTAGGAACCAACCTTTTCGGTTTTCGAGATAAAACAATGCTATTCATCGTAAAATGGCCTCTAAATCATTTTGAAGTAACGTAGTTTTATGGATTCACTTGGTATTTTATATGATGTCTATTTGAGATGTATACGTAAATAGATAGATAGGTATGGATAGATATATATACTGAAAGCACTTGTGACATAAAATTCGTTGCGTGTGTATATGTTTATATATCTATATCTAACTATCTATATATATAAAGAGATAGATAGAAAATAGATATATAGATATGGAAATATATGTAGATATAAATATTTGTGTGTGTGCTGTGTGTGTTTGTTTGTGCGTGTGGGTGTGTGCGTGCGTTTGTTTGTGCGTGTTTGTGTATACATACCTAACACAATAAATGTGATTAAATGCAAGCACTTGTAATACCCAACACTTTATTCCTCATGCATTCAGATGACACACGGAAGCACATTCTTCTCCGATATTAACTTCTGTTCCTTTCTTTTGTCTTTCCTCTTCCATCCCTCTGTGTTTCCCCTTTACAATGGCCCATGTCCTTCGGCGGTCATTAAGTGATTAATCCCCCCCGCCGGATGCAAAAGCTGTACGCCCTGTGATGTTACCATACATCTTTTCAATCTCAATCTTTTCAATATTCTCAAGCGTTTTTATGTTTTGCTGTTTTCTATTTCCGTCAAATGACGAGGTTAATTTTTTTTAATTTGATATATTTCACTTAAACAACTTTACTTATCCCTTTTTACTAAAAAAAAAAAACTATTATTCAAATTCGAAGATGTATATTCAGGATTCCCGTTTTCTTCCGTTCAAGGGGGAACTCCTCTAAAAAGAAATCGTCGGAAGTATGAATATTTACATACCTAAAAATAGAATGAAGAGACAGAGAACCCCGCTCTCTTCCCTCTCATCACATCAAACATCCTTGAAATAAATCTAAAGTAATTGGCAACCCGGACTTGGCATTAATATTCAACATAAATTCAAAGAGGTTGCGTATGTCAGAAGCCAGACTCAAGCTACGTTGAAGAAATGTAAATCAACTTCGTGGATGATAAATGGGAACGATCACTTACTGACGAGTGCGATGTGCGTTTTTTTCTTAATTTCTAACTTTAACCTATTTTATCTAAGCTTAATATGACAATGTGATTTAGGTTAACGTAGATTAACTTAACCTAATTTAACCGAATCTAGTCTGATCTAACTTAAATGAATCTAACCTATCCTATCCTAAGCTAATCTAATCAAATCTAATCTTATCTTAACCTAATCTGATATAATCTAACCAAGCCTGACCTAACCTATCCTATCTTAACCTAATTATCCTTCCCTAACCTAACCTATCCTACCCTATCCCAACCTATCCTTTATCAACATAAAAAGGAATATAATAACATAATAAAGGAACATTTAAACTGAAAAATAAGGCAGGCTAAACCCCCTAAGTATGTGTAACCTTAACAACCCTTAAACGTACTGAATTTTCGTCAATTATTGTGCTATAACATCTTCGTTAACATTTAAAAAGCAAAGAAATGTTTCTCTCTATCTGTCTATCTAACTTTTTTTAAGTTTCAGAAATGAAATATCAAATCATAATAAAAGATATAAAATTACGGCGATGCTGGTCCTTATAATGAGGTTGTGATTTGAGATTTTGTTTAAATGGTCTTTATAGCAGGTCATTCTTTATCTGTCAAGGTGATTTAAAGTGAGTGGCGAGTACTGCGTGCGTGTGTTTGTGTGTGTGTGTGTGTGTGTGTATGTGTTTGTGTGAGTGTGTGTGTGTGCGTGTGTGTGTGTGTGTGTATGTGTTTGTGTGAGTGTGTGTGTGCGTGTGTGCGTGTGTGTGTAAGTGTGTGTTTATGTATGTGTGTGTGTGTGTGTGTGTGTGTGTGTGTGTGTGTGTGTGTGTGTGTGTGTGCGTGTGTGTGTGCGTGTATGTGTGTTTGTGTGTGTGTGATTGTGTGTGCGTCTTGCATGAGTGCGTGTGTGTATTGTTACTGTCGTCTAAACTGCAATTAGTTTTACTTCATTGTTATTTTTGTTCTAACTGTTATTTCTCCTATTGGAAGTATTAGCATTAAATATTTAATTACAGTCATAATTTCTTCAATTAATTATCAGCCTTATTATAGCCACCATCTTTATTATCGTCAATACATCATTAGTGTCATTATCACTATTATCTTTGTTATTATTATTAGTGTTATTATCGTTATTATGGTTACTGATATTATCATTATTTTCATCACTGATATTATCATTGTTATTGTCTTTATTGTTGTCATCATTATTATTACTATTCTTGTTATTATTATCATTGTTATTATAATTATTATGGTTATTGATACCATCATTATTTTCATCATTATTAACACTATCATTGTAATTATCATTGTCGTTACCATTATTATTATTATTGTTACTATCATTAGTATCATTATTGGTATTATAATGCTATTATCATTATAATTATCGTTATATCATTATCATCAAAACACTATCATTATCATCGTAATTATCATTACCGGTACAATCTCCCAACATTTTTTTCATCACACTCAAGAACTTTCTAAATTATCATAATTATGCCCGTTTTTTTACATATACAAACTGAAAGGCGAAGACATATAAAAGACCGTATAGTGATGAAGACGATGATGAACGGCTTCCATATTTGATGATGAATATTGATGAGGAAAAGGAGTAAAGTTTCTCCTCGGATACCTTACGCCTCGTACCTCCCCCCCCCCTTCCCTCTCCCCCTTACCCCCTTTACGACTCGCCTCCCCCCCCCCCCACCCTCCCTCCCCTCATGGCGCTATGACAATAGCATTTTTTTCCGTCAATTTTTGCGTTTCCGGATAAATTTTTCGTATGGACTGACCCCATCAAATAATAATAATAATAATGATATAATAATAATGATAATAATAATGATAATAGCATTACAATAATACCAATAATGATACTAATGATAATAATAATATTAATAATGATAATCACAATAATGATATCAATAATGATGAAAATAATGATGATATTAATAACCCTAATAACGATAATAACAATAATAATAACAACAATAATAGTAATAATAATATCAATGATTTATTGACTATAATAATGAACTTTTCGTATGGAAATGGACTGACCATCAAGGCCCTATCACACTAGCACTTTTTCCGTCAATTTTTTGCGTTTGCGAAAAAAAAATCCGTTTGAAAATAATGTAAACAAACATGGCGCCATCGGAGTGAGGTCCCGGGAATCACACGAACATTCTCATACATATTACGTTGTTTTAAAGAAATGTGATGATGTATATTGTATATACGAATGTTCTAGAATATTAGCTTATGTTTACATTCACTCATCCTATCTAATTTATTAATAGCACAAGATCAAGACGGAAATTAGTCAGACGGAAACGGTCGTAACGGTCTTGGTCTGGGAGGCGTTCCGGTTGCAGACGATACTTGCGGAAAGCCTCAAATTCAGACGGAAAAACAAAAATGGACGGAAAAGGTGATAATGTGATAGGGCCTTTACTCCCATTACGTCTCGGCTCTCCTCCCCCACTCCCCTTATGGCCCTATCACACTAGCACTTTTTCCGTTTTTTTTTTTTTTCTTTTTTTTTGAATTGACGGAAATTAACAATTTTATTTAATGAAAATTGACAATTCTATTTAATTAAAATTGACAATTTTATTTAATTAAAATTGACAATTTTATTCAATTAAAATAGACAATTTTATTTAACTAAAATTGACAATATTATTTCATTAAAATTGATAATATTATTTAAGTCAGACGGAAACAACCGTCTTCGTCTGGGAGAAGACTTGCGGAAAGCCTCACTCAAATACAGACGGTAATGCAAAATTTGACGAAGAAAGTGATAGTGTGATAGCGCCTTTACACTCCCACTCCCTTCGATACTCCTCGTTCAACTCCCCACCCCCTATTCTCACCCCCCCCCCCCCAACCCCAGATTCAACTCCCCCTTCACCCACTCCCTCTAAAGCCTATATTTTATTCAACCTCCCCCCCTCATCCTCACTCTCACTCCCCATTCCACTACCAACCCTTATTCTACTCCCTCAATCACTCCCATCTTCCCCCAACTCCCACACCTCTTTCACCCCCCATCCCCCACCGCCCCACCCTGTACTCCCCCATTCTCACCCTCTCTCCCCATTCAATATCTACTCCCACTCCCTTTCAACTCTCTCCATTACGCCCCCACCTCCATCTCCCCCTACCCCCCACCCCCACGCTTCCCTATGACGTCACCCTCTCTAATTAATCCAATACCGGAAGTCACGCCCGTATTAACCATGCTTTATGTGGCGCTGTTTAGAATTTGAGAAAAAAAATAACTTCGTGGGTATTTTTATTATGGTTTTGTGCCTGTGTGTGTGTTTGTTATGTCTTGTGCTTGTTTGTTTGTTTGGGTTTTTATTATGGATTGCGCCTGTGTGTTTGTTTGTGTTTTTATTATGGATTGCGCCTGTGTGTTTGTTTGTGTTTTTATTATGTTTTGCGGTGTTTGTTTGTGCTTTTATTGTGTTTTGCGGTGTTTGTTTGTGCTTTTATTATGTTTTGTGCCTGTTTGTTTGTTTGTTTGTTTACAGCTGCGTCTCGTTATATCGTCTCCATTCATAGAAGTCATGGTACCATACCCCCCTGCCCCCCTACCCCCCCTCTTTAGCCCCCTAGTCATGGTATTTCCTGTGAATTCCTTTTCCCTTTCTTGTACACAACCTCCCCCCCTCCCCCCTCCCCCTTATAAATTATCATATTTCTTATGCT
>NC_091554.1:45163542-45168542 GCF_042767895.1 Penaeus vannamei | reverse complement strand
GGTGGGGTGGAGGGGTGGAGAGGTGGGAGTGGGGGGGGGGGATAGTGCGTGTGGGGACCGTCCTTGAGTGGAGAGAGTTAGTGCAGCCGGCGCTTAGGCCTGGAACCCTCGGCCTCACAACCTGCCCGAGTCGCTTAGGCCTACCACTTACCTGCCAGGGGAAGGGGGGGAGAGGGAGAGGGGAGGGGGGGAGGAGGGCGAATGGCCGGAAAGGAGGGAGGAATGGGAGATGGAGGAGGGAGGAGGAGGTAGGAGATGGAGGAGGAGGTAGGAGATGGAGGAGAAGAAGAAGAAGGAGGAGGAGGAGGAGTAGGAGGGAAGGAGAAGAAGGAAGAGGAGGAGGGGAAGGAGAAAAGAAGAAGAAGGAGGAGGAGGAGGAGAAGAGGAAAAGGGGACAAGCACTCGGAAGGAGAGCAGAGGAGAGGGAGTAAAAGTATGTGCTTGTGAGATCTGGCGAGGACGGGGAGGGTGGGGGGGGGATGGGGAGGGTGGGGCTTTGAAGAAGAGCTGGCTGGGGAAGGCGAGGGGGGGGTGTTCCTCAAGGACAACGAAAGAACGGACAAAGATCAAGAGCAGTTCTTACTAAAAAGAAAAAAAATGGAGGAAAAGCCTAGTTGAAATCACCGACAATTCTTTTTTTTTCAAAAGCTGTATTTTTTCAAAAGCTGGGAAACGAACTTAAAAAAAAAACATCAGACAGGAAAACACAAGAAAAAAAAAATGAACTGAAATTACTGACATTTTTTTCAAGTTATTAATAGAATACCTGAGGAAACGAGCTTAAAATAACAAACAGGAGAACAAAAGGATAAGTTTCTCTAAACATGAATAAATTAACAATACTAGGAGCTGTTTTCTAACGGTTTTCGAAGCCCTAACTGCATGGGACGACTCGTTAGGCAGTTATTCTAAGGGTTTCGAAGGCGCAAAAAGGGTTTTTAATTGTATTTGAAAGGTGGTTAGGGCGGAGAAAGGGATTTAGGGGTGAAAAGAGAGAGTGGAAATTGTTTTTGAAGATTTGTTAATTAAAAGAAAGAAGGACAACGAAGGAAACTGTTTTTTCTTTCTTTCTTCCTTTCTTTTTTAATAGGACGCGGCCATAAATTGTATTTCAGCACATGAGCAGTAATAAAGTAAGTGATAAAAATGAAGCCTTTCTCTCTCTCTCTCTCTTTATCTATCTATCTGTCTCTCTATATACCTCTTCTTTTCTTTCTCTTTCTCTCTCTCTCTCTCTCTCTCTCTCTCTCTTTCTCTCTCTCTCTCTCTCTCTCTCTCTCTCTCTCTCTCTCTCTCTCTCTCTCTCTCTCCCTCTCCCTCTCTCTCTCTCTCTCTCTCTCTCTTTCTCTCTCTCTCTCTCTCTCTCTCTCTCTCTCTCTCTCTCTCTCTCTCTTTCTCATTCTCCATTTTCATTCTTTCTCTCTTCCATTCTCTTTCTCCTAATCAACACTGCAAATGGCCGATATCAAAAGCTTTAAACGCTTAAAACAAAACATCAAAGCGACAAAAAAGAAAAGAAAAGAAAAAAAGCAAATACAAAATTGCACATAAGAAAACTCACCATAAGGGAGAGAGAGAGAGAGAGATAGACAGATAGACAGAGAGTGAGAGACAGACAGACAGACAGAGAGTGAGAGACAGACAGACAGACAGAGACAGAGACTGAGAGAGAGAGACAGACAGACAGACAGACAGAAAAACAGACAGACAGACATAGACAGAAAAAAATAGACTTCAACGTAACTTCATACCTATTATGCGGAAGTGTTAATAGGCGGGTGTGGCGGCACTGTGTAATGGTAGAGGCTAATGGATATAGTGACTGCGGCTAATGCGGTAGAGTGGTTAATGGGTGTGGTTGGGAGGGAGATACGGGGCGGGCGAGATCTGAGGGCGGTTGCAAGAGGAACGTATGGTGATGAGGTGGAAAAAATGGTGATGATGATGAGGAGGATGGTGATGATGATGATAACGATGATGATGATGATGGTGGTGGTGGTGATAATGATAATGAGGAGGAGGAGGAGGATGGTGATGATGATGGTGATGGTGGTGATGATGATGATGATACTGATGGTGATGATGATGACAATGATGGTGATGACGATGATGATATAATGGTGATCTTGATGATTTTTTATTATGATGATGATGGTGACAATGATAATGATGACTGTGAGCTTGGTAATGATAATGATGATGATGATGGCGATGTTGATAATGATAAGGATGATGGTTATATCAATAATGACAGCGATAATAGTGATAATGATGATAATAATCATGATAACGATAATACTACCAGCGATACTGATAGGCTCATGTAAAAAGGAAACAAAAGCATACATTGATAAAAATAGTGACAATAGTATTATCATTATATTGTAATTAATTATAATAAGGGTTATAGCAACGATATTGAAAATGAAAAGAAGAAAAAAAATAGGATGTTAATAATATTGATAATGATGAAAGTAACGATATTTTTTATTAAAGCAGAGTATGTTACATGTGAAGGAATGGAAACACACACACACACAGACACAGGCACACACACACACACACACACACACGTACACACACACACACACACACACACATACATACACACACAGACACACAGACACAGGCACACACACATACACATACACAGACACACACACACACACACATACACACGCATACACACACACACACACACAGACACAGACACACAGGCTCACACACACAAATACACACACACACACACACACACACACACACACACACACACACACACACACACACACACACACACACACACACACGCACACAGACTGGAGCGAGAGGACGGGGGGGGGGGTAAGTGCTTTTGACTTCGCGGTCCCTCCTTTTGCCTCCTTTTGCCTCCTTCGGAAACTGAGGGCACTTTGCATGCGTTAAGCGATCCCCTCACCTTCCGTTTCCCCTCATTATCCTCATCCTTTTCACTTATCGGCGTTTCTCTCCCACACTTCATCTTCCCCCTCTCCTTTTAATCCCCACTCGATTTTTTATTGAGTCTCACTTTCTTCTCTCGTTTGGTCCCTCTTCCTCTCCCCCATTCCTCTATTTCCTCTTTTACTCCCATGCCTTATCCTCCCCCACCTCCTTTTAATCCCCAATGTTTTTCCCTTCTTATTGATTCTCACTTTATATCTTTCCTCATTTGGTCCCTCTTCCTTTCCCCCATTCCTCTATTCTCTCTTCTTCCCATTCCCTATCCTCCCTTCTTTATCCACACTTCCTTTAATCCCTCCTTTAACCCCCGGTCATCTCCCGTTCCTTCAGACTTCCCTCCTCTCTTCCACTCCGCTATTCCCTATGCACCCCCACTCCCCTCTCCCTCCTTCTCATCCCTTCCCTCTCATTAAACCCCATTTTGCTTTTGATTTTGCTTCTCTTTCCCTCTCCTTTAGCCGTATCACTCCTTTCCCCTCTCCTGACCCCCCTTCCCTCTTCCCTTTTGTTGTTCCTTTTTCTACCCCCTTTTTTCCATTTCCCTTCACTTCCCCACCTCTGAAATACTTCTCCTTACCTCTCTTTAACCCCCTCCCCTTCCCCTCCTTAATCTCGCCTCACTTCCCCACCTCCATTCGACGCCCCCCCTCCCCCCACTCCCCCACCTCCCTCTCCCCATCAACCCCCACTCCCCCACCTCCCTCCCTTGATCCCCCCTTCACCCCCTCCCCCCTCCTAACTAGCCAGCCAACCCATAATATTACAAACGTGACCTTCGATCGCCTGTTTACCTTTCTGTTTCGAATTTTTGGGATTCCGAGAGCGGCTTCGAACCCGAGGTCCGGATCATCCCTGAGGGCCACGTATAAGGTAGGGATGGTATGTGTAAAATGCCCGTCGGAAGCGCTGTTCAGTGACGGGCAAAAGTGTTTCATTGAACCCGAAGCTTCGAGTCTGTTTTACCCTATATAAAAAAGTGGGGAATGGAGCGGATGTTCGAAATGGAATTCGGAACATGTTTCAATTCGGAACATGTTTCAAGAGAGTTTTGGATGTGACTGTACGAGTGGTAGAGAAAGGACAGACAGGGAGGAGAAAAAAAAATGGAACGTGTTCTTGAAAAGGAAGAGAAAAGATGTTGGATTGGAAGAAAATGGTCTAAAAAAAAGGTGTAAAAAAAAACGAAAGCGAGAAAGAAGAAAAAAATATCAAGACCTTTTTTTTCGAATCTCAAGGACACGTCGCTGTTCTGAGGAATTTTAACTCCACTTTTGCATTTTTTATGAATCTCCTTTCGAGAAATTCATCATTCTTGACTGTACTTTATCTCATCCTACCATCGTGACCTTTACCCCGGTAATTTCTGCTCTTTTTACCCTTGGGGAAATAACACACGTAATATACAGGCCTGCCATAGTGTCCCCCCGGGAAGACGGATTAAGGAAATTATCATTTTATTGAAGGTGAATGCTTCTTTGTAAACTTTTCGTCCTTGAGATGCGTTTCTTTAACTCTACTCTATATATGTGATTTATAAGTAATATAATATAATGAGTAATATTACATGAGGAGATATGTAGTCTATATGTCCATGACCAATATGTAATCATGTGTGGGGTATGTTTACTTAAAAGTTAGTATTTGTGTACGTGTCCGGCTAGAAAAGGGGGAGAAAGAGAGATACAGATAATCAATGAGAGGAGATAAGATAAATCGATGCATGAATAGAGAGAGAGAAGCAGAGAGAGAGATATAGGGAGAGGGAGAGAGATAGTGAGAGGGAATGAGAAAAAGAGAGAAAGCGAGAGAATGAGAGCAGGGAGGGAAAGAGAAAGATAGATAGACAAGTAGATAGATAGGCACAGAGAGAGGGGGAGGAGACTAATCAAGATTCGACATAGATATCAACAGTGTTGTATGTATCAACTCTAACAGCCAGGGTAACTGCATAGTATCCTCTCTCTCTCTCTCTCTCTCTCTCTCTCTCTCTCTCTCTCTCTCTCTCTCTCTCTCTCTCTCTC
>NC_091554.1:45133520-45138042 GCF_042767895.1 Penaeus vannamei | reverse complement strand
TTATGTTGATAATGGTTTTCACTTATGCGTAAATGATGATAATGTTGGTGATAGTTTTCAGTTATGAGGTTTTGATAAGAGTTGCATAAATGATGATTATGTTGATAATGATTTTCACTTATGCGTAAATGATGGTTATGTTGATAATGGTTTTCACTTATGCGTAAATGATGATGATGATGATAGTTTTCAGTTATGAGGTTTTGATAAAAGTTAAAAGTTGTGTAAATGATGATAATGATGACTTTTATTTTTATTTACAAGGTTTTGATAAGAGTTGCATAAATGATGATTATGTTGATGATGGTTTTCAGTTATGAGGTTTTGATAGAAGTTAAAAGTTGCATAAATGATGATTATGTGGATAATGGTTCTCAATTATGCGTAAATGATGATAGTGACGATGTTTTTTACTTACAAGGTTTTACTTACATTACTTAAGAGGTTTTGATAAGAGTTGCATAAATGATGATTATGTTGATGATGGTTTTCAATTATGCGTAAATGATGATTATGTTGATAATGGTTTTTACTTACGAGGTTTTGATAAGAGTTGCATGAATGATGATTATGTTGATAATGGTTTTCAATTATGCGTATATGATGATACTGATCATATTTTTTACTTATAAGATTTAATAAAAGTTATGTAAATGATGGCATGTTGATGATAGGTTTCACTTATGAGGGTTTTATAAAAGTTGTTTCAATCACGAGGTTTTGATAAGAGCTGAAAGTTGCGTAAATGATGATAATGATGGTTAGGTTTGATAAACTTTGATACACTTATGAGGTTTGAGAAAAGTTACGTGTATGATAATGTTGAGAAAGTTTTAATTCACGAGGTTTTGATACAAGTTAAAAATTGTGTAAATGATGATGATAATGTCGATAATAGTGTTCACGTACGAGGTTCAATAAAAGTTGTGTAAATGATAGTAATGATAGTGATATTTTTTACTTATGAAGTTTAATACAAGCATAAATGATAATGATAATTATGATCACGATAATGGCTTTCACTTATGAGGTTAATAGAATTTGCATAAATGATAATGATGAATAATGGTGATGATCTGCAATATGATGAGTTACGTGTGTATTAATGAAGTTCGATGTGAGGGTATAACACTAACAATCGTAATAACGCTATTAAAGATATCAATAACAATGATAACTAGAAGCACTCAGAGCGCATACCTCCGCCAAGGCAATAGAGTAACTGATGCAATAAAAAATATTCACACTTGAAGAATTACATTAAATTCACTTCTTTCTCAAGTACACGGGTGACGTCCGTGTTTTCCTACCTCGCAGTGCTAATGAATCCTTTTTAAAAAATCCTATATTTGGATAACGGCATTTAAGTTGGACTGTGACACACTTCTGGTAAAAAATTCTTTAAAAACTGTTCATAACTTTTTGAGTTATACTGCTAAGTAATTAACCAACAAACTAACCCAACGCTACAAAAAACAACCTCATTGGCGGAAGTGAAGATAACGATAACAGTAATAATAAGTAATCTCTACCATCAGTAATATATCCATTGTCATAATTACTGCCATCAGTATCATAATCATTATCACAATCCCTGATATCAGTATTACATCATTATCATCAATTTAGCTTATGAAGAACATCACGAAATCATGATAAACATAGTGACGCCATCCCCACACAACCACCGCTACTGTATCTTCCCTCGAAACGAAACGAAAAAAAAAATATATATATATCGCCAAGTAATCTTCCGGTAACAGTATCCAGTTACCTCCTTCGCCCGACCGACCAAAATCCCCCGTTTACACACAGCCTCCCTTTTCTTCTCTGCTTTGTTTGTGTTGTCGGCGGCTACGCGTTGACACAGGGACCTGGTATCGGTGTTGACACAGGGCTCAGGTACCAGTCTCCGCCCCTTCTCTGGCGTGGGATCGTTAGGAGAGAAGGAGGGGGGGGTGGGGGGGAGAGAAGGAGGGGGGTGGGGGAGATAAGGAGGGGGGGGTGGGGGGAGAGAAGGAGGGAGGTGGGAGAGGGAGGGGGTGGGGGGAGAGAAGAAGGGGGTGGGGGGAGAGAGGGAGGGGGTGGGGGGAGAGAGGGAGGGGGGTGGGGGAGAGAGGGAGGGGGGTGGGGGAGAGAAGGAGGGGGGGTGGGGGGAGAGGAGGGGGGTGGGGGGAGAGAGGGAGGGGGGTGGGGGAGAGAGGGAGGGGGGTGGGGGGAGAGAAGGAGGGGGGTGGGGGGAGAGAAGGAGGGGGGGTGGGGGGAGAGAAGGAGGGGGTGGGGGAGAGAGGGAGGGGGGTGGGGGGAGAGAGGGAGGGGGGTGAGGGGAGAGAGGGAGGGGGTGGGGGGAGAGAAGGAGGGGTGTGTGGGGGGAGAGAAGGAGGGGTGTGTGGGGGGAGAGAAGGAGGGGGGGTGGGGGGAGAGAAGGAGGGGGGGAGAGAAGGAGGGGTGGGGGGAGAGGAGGGGGGTGGGGGAGAAGGAGGGGGGTGGGGGGAGAGAAGGAGGGGGGTGGGGGGAGAGGAGGGGGGTGGGGGGAGAGAAGGAGGGGGGTGGGGGGAGAGAGGGAGGGGGGTGGGGGGAGAGAAGGAGGGGGGTGGGAGTGGGGTGAGGGGGGTGGGGGGAGAGAAGGAGGGGGGTGGGGGGAGAGAAGGAGGGGTGTGGGGGGAGAGAGGGAGGGGGGTGGGGGGGAAGGAGGGGGGTGGGGGGAGAGAAGGAGGGGGGTGGGGGAGAGAAGGAGGGGGTGGGGGGAAGGGGGGGGAAGTGGGTGTGGACAGAGTTCATGGAGACAAATGTAAATTAGATTTTAAAAAAAGAGAGAAAAAAAAATAATGATGATTGTTAGGAGAGAAGGAGGGGGGTGGAGGGAGAGAAGGAGGGGGGTGGGGGGAGAGAAGGAGGGGGGTGGGGGGAGAGGAGGGGGGTGGGGGGAGAGAAGGAGGGGGGTGGGGTGGGCGGAAGGGGGACGGTGGGTGTGGACGGAGTTCATGGAGACATGTAAATTATATTTAAAAAAAAAAGAGAGCGAAAAAAAAACGTATGAATGGGGGAAGGAAGAACTAAACAGCGTAAAATGTATTTTTTGTTTTTGTTTTTGTATTTGTTTTGTTTAAAAGAGAGAGAGAGAGAGAGAAAAGTATGAATGGGTAAAGAAGAACAAAACAGCGTAAAATGTCTTTTGTTTTTGTTTTTGTTTTTGTTTTTGTTTTTCAATGAGATCGGAGACATCGCTTGTATTATGGAGTCATTTATTTGTCCTTTATTTTTGTTCTTTTTTTCTGCAGGAATGGGTAGCGAGGGGGACGAGTCGAAGGGGTAAAAAGAGCTTATAAAGGGGCTGCAACAGGAACAACGAAGGGAAGGGCAAGAAAACACACGAATATGCCCAATATGCTTTTTCTTGCCCTTCCCTTCGTTGTTCCTGTTGCAATCTGTTAATTATAAAGGGGTGTCCGTAGAGAGGGGGGAGGGGAGAGGGCACGTAAGGGGACACGGGTAGGGAGGGAAGGGGGAGAGGAAGGGGTACGGGTTGGAGGGAAAGGGGGTTTTAAGGGAGCGCTGAGAAAGGGAGGGGTCATGGAAGGGAAGCACGGATAGGGAGATGAAAGGGGACCTGGGTAGGGGGTTGGTAAGGGAGTGCTGGGAAAGGGAGGGAGGCACGTGCAGAGGCGAGGGTGGGGAGAGGGAAGCACGTAAGAGAGCGTGAATGGGGGGTTGGGAGCATTGGGGGGGGGGGGCTTTGCATAGGTGACATACACAGGGACGTAGACGAAGCAGATTTCTAGAAACATTTAATGATCTCCGTGCAACAGGAACAACGAAGGGAAAGAAGGAAACACACGAATAAGCCGAAGGCCTTTTCGCTAATGCTTCGTCTGGGCATTAGCGAAAAGGCCTTCGGCATATTCGTGTGTTTCTTTGTCCTTCCCTTCGTTGTTCCTATTACAATCTGTTCGTCATGAATTCCATAAAGTTCTTCGTAAAGGACAAATATATTTCGAGTGAAATCCGGGTAAACTGACAGGATTTTCTCCACAATCACACTCTCCAATGCAGGGATTTTTCCCGTCTCTCCGTCACTTCCTCAACCGTGGGAACCGAAGGATTACCTCGATGATTGAGGATTGAGGAATACCTGGATTAACTCTCTCGAAGAAGCAAGTTATCCCAGAGAATCTCAAATTGTGTTTGAAAATATTCCTCTTAATCCTGGATCAGCCGTTGGGAGGCCAGAGAGTGTTTCATTGTTATAACTAATTTTTTTTATAATGTTTCGTGATTTTTTATGGTAGAATAACCGTTTTGTATCTAAAGTGACTCCACAACCAAACATATTTATTGTTTTCAGTTAATTATTAAAATGATAAGGAATATCTGCAACCCAGCGTGTTAATCTTTTCCTTTTCCTGTCAAGATAGTTCCATACCTCCAAGGATGATGAAAAAAAGTGAATTGCATTAGAAAGTACCATTTCAATTAACCTTTTAATATGCCGTTTGATTTTTCTCCAGAAAGATCCATAGGT
>NC_091554.1:45095298-45100298 GCF_042767895.1 Penaeus vannamei | reverse complement strand
ATAGATAGATAGACAGATTGGTATAGACAGACAGATAGATGGATATATAGGTAGACAGATAGATATAGATAGATAGATGTACATATAGGTAGACAGATAGATATAGATAGATAGATGTACATATAGGTAGACAGACAGATAGATATAGATAGACAGGCAGATAGACAGACAGAAAGATATAGAGATAGACTGATAGATAGTTAATATAAAACAAATGACCCAAAACGTGCCAACAGAGCCCCCCCACCCCATCCCACTCCACCCCACCCCCACCCCCTCAAGGCACAGCTGAAACAAATGAAGTCTTCGAGCGTAGCGGAGGATACGACCCGATCCTTCGCCGATGGACACCCGGAAGACGATTAACGACCAAGAAGTGAAACCTGTCATCATTTCAGGAGGTCGTTAAGCAGTAAAGCTTATCCCGGTCTTAAGTACGAGGCCCTGTAACGAGCTCTTTAATCTCACGTCTCTTTTCCATATAAGGAGAAGCCTTATCGTGGTGGGGGCGGGAGCTTCTGTTCTTTCGTTGGTATAAATATTCTTTCTTCCATTTTTTTTCTATGTCTATTTCTTTGTTTCGTGTTTTTTTTCTATCGGTGGAAAGATAAAAGAGTGAAATGAGCTTAAGGGAAAGCACATTTTGATATTGACACTGTGGTCTGGCTAAACATCGACCTCAAATACCTCAAGCGAAACAAATGAAGTCGACGGTGTGTTTGGCGCCAATTGTCATTCCTCGGCCGATGGACCTTCGACTTCTTCTCACACCCGATGAGAAATCTAGTATGTCGAAATGTTTAGGGAAAGTTTGGAAAAGAGAGAAAAAAGAGATGGAGATGGTGTCTCTTTTGGAGAAGGATAATAGATAAAAGCGTTAAAAAATAAATAATAGGTAAATAAAAAAGGTACATTATTTGGAGAGAAAATAATGAAGAAAGGGATGGAGGGAAAGCTAAAGAGCTATCTCGACGTAATTTAAATGCAGATGCCCTATCATCCACCTTTCACTATACCACACCGGAGCGACACCTGGAAATAGTCGACAGGCACATCTAAACCCAACTTTATTCACACCACCGAAAGAATTCCCAAAACCGAACATAACAAGACGAAACAAAACAAAACAAATGAGCATCAGGTAGACACCCCCCCCCCCTACCCCCCCCCCCTTTACCTGTTACCTGTGACCCCTTCCTGCATATCAGATTGAAAAAATGTTAATGTCTGGGACACCCATAAATCACACTAACTTACCGTAACACTTTATTAACATCTGCACGCGGGACCGAGACGGGAGACACCAGCTGGGAGGGTGAGGTGTAATCGTGAAAAGTGTTGTAGTGTGAGTGTATGGGTGTAGTGTGTAGTATGTGAGTGTATGGGTGTAGTGTGTGAGTGTATGTGTGTAGTGTGTAGTATGTGAGTGTATGGGTGTTGTGTGTGAGTGTATGGGTGTTGTGTGTGAGTGTATGTGTGTAGTGTGTGAATGTATGTGTGTAGTGTGTGAGTGTATGGGTGTAGTGTGTGAGTGTATGTGTGTAATGTGTGTATGTGTGTAGTGTGTAAGTGTATGTGTGTAGTGTGTCAGGGTATGGGTGTAGTGTGTCAGTGTATGTGTGTGGTGTGTGAGTGTATGGGTGTAGTGTGTGAGTGTATGGGTGTAGTGTGTGAATGTATGTGTGTAGTATGTGAGTGTATGGGTGTAGTGTGTGAGCGTATGGGTGTAGTGTGTGAGTGTGTGTGTAGTATGTGAGTGTATGTGTGTAGTGTGAGTGTATGTGTGTGGTGTGTGAGTGTATGTGTCAGTTTGTGATTTAGAGTGTTATTTGATATAGGCTAATAGAGATGTGTATATTTTGATGATTATGTGTAATACCCTTAACTGTAGGACGGTAATGTGTAATACTAATATAACAAATTTTAGAGTTAAGTCGTAAGGTGTGCTGGTGTGTGCGTGTATGTGTACGTTTGTGATTTAGGGTGTAACGCAACGAATGTAGGTGTATATAATATCATTTTTAATTGTAATAACTTTTGCTAGAGTCCAGTATTATGTAATACTGATTTAAGAAATATCAAAACCAATCAACAAACCTAAGAATGATGATGTAGGTGTGACAAGTGTGTTGTAGTGTGTGAGTGTAAGTTAACTAATAAATCCCAGTTTTCATGATTATGTGCAATACATTCTGCTACACTCCAATATTGGCTAATCCTAATTTACGAAATATTAAAAGCGATTGACACAAACTGTAAGAATGCGTAATAAACACGAGAAGTGAAGAGTGTAGAAGTAAGCGTGTATCCTTGTGCGTCTGACATGAGGTGTAACTTGCAACTCACCTCACAAAACCCAGCAAAGGTATACTTTCCGATAATCAAAACGTAATGCCTTTTTTTACAACGGTAATATTGTCTAGTACTCATTTCAGAGACATTAGGAGCGAGAGACAAATTTATTTATTTATTTTTTTTTTTTTTAAAGCTGTGAGGACGTGAGAAGGACTAACGGGGGGGGGAGGGGTTCTGTCATCAGCTATAATGTGCTTTTGTTTGTTATACTATGTTATACAGATCTGATTTATTTTTTATATCATGTTTTACGGGTCTACTTCAATAAAGTCAAGGAAAGACATATTTCAGATAAGGAAATACACCAGCTATAGTATGATTTTATTTGTCATACTATGTTACACAGATCTGATTTTTTCTATATTATGTTCTACGGATCTAATTCAATAAAATCGAGCAAAGACATATTTCCGATAAGTAAATACATCAACTAGAATATGCTCTTTGTTATACCATGTTATACAGATCTAATTTATCTGTTCTACTATGTTCCACGGTTCTAATTTAAATAAAATCAAACAAACACACATCCCCGATAAGTAAATACAAGCAAATACACCCAACAGTGCCATCTCAACCCAGAGATAATTAACGAGACATCAAACCCGCCAAACTAAAAATAAGGTGTAGAAGCGCACCTGTTGCAAAAAAAAAATAAAAAAAATAAAAAAAAAGGAGCATTTTGCGGCATTTGCGGTCGAGGAGAGCGTCATCCACACCCGCCTCCTACGTGCTAAGGCTGCCAGAAGATCATGTTTCCGCCTTGCCCTGTTCTGGTAACCACTTGGGGCGATATAAGTGTAACAGCGTACGTGACAAGGACCGAACTGGGAGGGAGGGAGGGGGAGGGAGAGAGAAAGAAAGAGAGAGAGAGAGGGGGAAGAGGGAGAGACAGGAAGGGAGGGAGGGAGGTAGAGAGAGAGGGGGGGGAGACAGACAGACAGACAGACAGAGAAAGAGATATATAGAGAGAAACAAATCCAGAGAGAGAGAGGCAGACAAAGACAGAGATACAGAGACAGAAAGAGAGACAAGGGCAGAGAGACATAGTTAGAGGCAGAAACAGAAAGAGAGATAAAGGCAGAGAGACATAGAGACAGAGACAGAGAGAGAGAAAGAGACAGATAGAGAGAAGTAGAGAGAGAGAACGGAAGAGAGAGAGAGAGCTTGCGATAATTTTCCCGGCAGGTAGCCAAAGGTGTCAACAGGAATTGCCGCATAATACAGGTGCCAATTCTTGCGCCATCTTCTTTCCATTGGCTTCCTGTGATGCAGCGGATGTCCCTCCCCACGCGACGCTGTCTCCTGTTCTCGCTGTCTTGAGGAGAAGGGACCAGCGTGGTGGTGGATTTTGATGGATCAGGCACATTAAAGTCCCCTCTGTTGGTAGTTTTTTTTTTTCTCTATCTCTCTTGCTTTATCCATTTCGGTTATGTCTTTATCCCTGCACGTGTCTTATCTCATTTCTTTCTAGGGCTCTGTCTCTTTTTCTTTGTCTCTTTGTTTCTTTCTCTTTCTCTCTCTTTCTTTCTCTCTTTTTCTCTCTTTCTCTCTCTCTCTCTCTCTCTCTCTCTCTCTCTCTCTCTCTCTCTCTCTCTCTCTCTCTCTCTCTCTCTCTCTCTCTCTCTCTCTCTCCTCCTCTCCTCCTATCTCCCTCCCTCCCAAAATTCCTATCTTGTTCCCCTCCCTCCTTCCTTCCCCTCCCTCACACCCTAAGTCCCTCCCTCCCTCCCTCCCTCCTCCTTTCCCTCCTTCCCTCCCTCCCAAAGTCCCCCTCTCCCTCCTTCTCTCCCTCCCTCCCTCCTTCCCTCCCTCCCTCCCCCCTTCCATCCCTCCCAAAATCCCTCCACAAGATAGAAAAAAAACTCCTCATGACACAGCTCCCTCCCTCCTTCCCCCCTTCCCTCCCTCCCTCCCTCCTCATGACGCCTTACCCACGAACCATGAGAACTGCCCACCACCACGTAAGGCAGAGTAAGGAATTAGCATATGCAGATAGCACATAAATCACACATACTCTCTCATGCCTTGTTCCTCCTATGCGGTGGCGTCTATGGGTCTGAAGGGAGGAGGGGGGGGGGGGCTAAAGAAGGAGGGCTTGGAAGGGGTCTATGGAGGGAGGGAGGGGGCTAGGGGAATGGGGGGAGAAGGGAGGGTTAAGAGAAGGCTGAAGTGGGGTTAGGAAGGAAACGGAGGGGAGCTAAGGGTAAAGGGGGTTTTGAAGGGGTCTATGTAGGAGGGGAAGGAGGAGGGAGGGGGCTAGGGAGGAATGGGGGAAGAAAACGGTATTAAGGGTAGAGAGAAGGGAAGGGAGCTGAGGAAGGAGAAAAGGGAGGGAGGAAAGGTAGGGAAGGGCTAAGGAAGGTGGGGAGAAGGGAAAGGAGAGCTATGAAGGGGGAAGGAAAGGTAGGGTTAAGGAAGGGGGGCAGAAGGGAAAGGAGGGCTAAGGAAGAGGGGTAGAAGGGAAGGGTGGGGCTAAGGGTAGGTGGAAGAAGGGATGGGAGGAACTAGGGAAGGGGATAGAAGGTAGGACTAAGGGCTAGGGAGAGGGACTGAAGGGAGAGCTAAGGGAGAGGAGACTAGCTAGGGAGGGGGGGGAGGGGGGGCTCGGTGGTGACTCAACATCCCCTTTCTCTCGGTCTATC
>NC_091554.1:45087798-45090298 GCF_042767895.1 Penaeus vannamei | reverse complement strand
AAATGAAAAAGGAGGAGGAGAGTGAATGTAAATTTGGGAGCGAGAGAGAATGGGGAAGCGAGAATAGGGAGGGGGAGGAGAAAGTGGGGGTGAATAGGGAAGGGAGAGCGAGAGAGAGAAAGGGGGGAAGTGGAGAATAGGGGAGGGGAGAGAAAGGGGGGTGAATGGGGAAGGGGGAAGTGAGAATATGAAGGGGAGAGAAAGGGGGGTGAATGGAGGAGGGAGAGAAAGGGGGAGGGGTGAATGGGGAAGGTGGGAGCGAGAGAGAGAATGGGGAACTTAAAAAGGAGGAGGAGAGTGAATGGGGAAGTGGGAGCGAAAGAGAATGGGGGAGTGAGAGAAAGGGGAGGGGTGAATAGGGAAGTGAGAGCGAGAGAGAGAAGGGGAAAGGAGAGAGAGGATGGAGAGAGAATGGGGAAGAGGGAGGAAGAATGAGGATGGAAAGAGGGATAAGTTAAGAAATAGAAAAGGGAGGAGAATGGAGAGGAAGACAAGGGAGGGACAAGGAAAAAATAGAGAAAAGGGATGGGAGATTAGAGTAAAGGGAAGAAGGAAAACGACCAAGGAGAGAGAAAAGAGGAAGAAGGAAACGAAGAAGAGGAACTGGAAGAGGGACAAATATACGAAGTGGAAATTCCTTAAGATAAAGAAGAATAAGAAAAAACAGAGAAGGGAGGAAATAGAGGGAGAGAAAGGAGAGAAAGATAATAAAAATAGAATATAGAATCAGAAAATGGCCAAACAGAGGAGAAAGAAAGAGAAGAGAGAACAGCCAAAAGAGAAAAACCAAAAGAAAGGAAATAGGAAGGAAGTAAATAAAAGGAGAAATAAGAAAAAATGAAGGAAGGAGGAGCCAAGGGAGAGGTCAAAAGGTCAAGTGGCGTACCGGCACGTTTGCCCTCTCAGCTGTTATGTGTTCTGATATAACAAATGACTTCCGTGTCCGTTCCGAGTCTCCATTTAACCTTAATCTTGAAAAAATAAGAAATCGTTATTTTCTTTCTTTCTTTCCTTCTTTTTATTATTTTTTTTTTATTTTTATCTTTCTTTATTCTTTTTCTTTCTTTCTTTCTTTCTTTCCTTCTTTTTATTACTTCTTTTTTATTTTTATCTTTCTTTATTCTTTTTCTTTCTTTCTTTCTTTTTGTTACTTCTTTTTTTACTTTTATCTTTGTTTATTCTTTATTCTTTTTACTTCTTTCTTTCTTTATTCTTTTTACTTCATTTTCTATTTTCTTTCTTCTTCTTACTTCTTTCTTTCTTTTTTCTTTCGTCTTTTTACTTCTTTCAATCTTTATTCTTTATTCCTTTTACTTCTTTCTTTCTTAATTCTTTATTCATTTTACTTCTTTCTTTCTTTCTTCTTTCTTCTAATTACTTATTAATTTTCTTTATTCTTTATTTTTTACTTCTTTATTTCTTTCTTCTTTTTTCTAATCACTTCTTTATTTTCTTTCTTTCGTTATTCTTTCTTCTTATTACTCGCAAGTGTCGTAAAAATACCCGAACTCTTTTCAATATAACATAAATCATTAATAAAAGAAAATAAATCCCTTTTTATTCTTAAATTTTGATACTTACATCATTAATAAAATAAATCCCTTTTGATTCTCAAATTTTGATACTTACATCATTAATAAAAATATAATAAATCCATTTTGATACTTAAATCATTAATAAAATGTAAAAAAAAAACCTTTTGATTCTTTAATTTTGATACTTAAATCGTTAATAAAAATATAAAAAATCCCTTTTGATTCTTAAATTTTGATAATTAAACCATTAATAAAAAATAAAAGAAAAACCCTTTTGATTCTTAAATTTTGATACTTAAACCATTAATAAAAAACATTTAAAAATCCCTTTTGATTCTTAAATTTTGATACTTAAACCATTAATGAAAATTTTAAAAAAAACCCTTTTGACTCTTTAATTTTGATACTTAAACCATTAATAAAAATAAAACCCTTTTGATTCTTAAATTTTGATAATTAAACCATTAATAAAAAATGTAAAAAAAATCCCTTTTGATTCTTAAATTTTGATACTTAAACCATTAATAAAAAAAATAAATCCCTTTTGATTCTTAAATTTTGATACTTAAACCATTAATTAAAATAAAAAAAAAAATCCGTTTTGATTCTTCTCTATAAATATGTATAATGACAAGCCACTTCAACACCAAGTGCAATTTCCTCAAGTGTTACCTTCCTGTCGTTGATATAATTGCAGGAATGTTGCATTGCAATATTCTGCATGCAAACCTCCTGCACTTCATTTGTTTTTGTTTCTGTTTTCACCAAAATATCAACAAATTATTTCTTTGTATATCATTGTTTGTTTGTTCGTTTTGTTGTTGTTGTTGTTGTTGTTTTTGTATAGCAATTTTTTTTTTCTTCTGTCTCTTTTTTCTTATTAGATATTCCAGTTATTATTATACTGTTGTTGCCGTTGTTGTTTTTGTATAGCAATTATGTTTTTTTTTTATTCTTGTCTCGTT
>NC_091554.1:45077798-45080298 GCF_042767895.1 Penaeus vannamei | reverse complement strand
CGCTTCGCCTAGATTTCGATAAGAACCGTTTCACCCAAGATCAGCGTTTGTGTCTCCTCGCGGCTGACTTTATGGAATCGTTCGTCGGTGAATAAATATTATCTACAACACACATCAACGTCAGGAGAGACATTCTATATGGCTGCCTGACTGTAGAAAGCCCAATGGATATTTTTAGAACCGCGTTTTCAGTAACCATCGTCCTGTTCCAGCTTCGTTCACTTTCCCGGATTAGGAGCCGCTATTCATCACATGCGGCTTCTTCAGGCCAGCCGCACGTAGCAGCCACTCTGTCCTACATTCTGCACATGCCCGAACACACGAAGCCGAGAAGTTTCGTCTAAATAAAGCGTCTTTAAGCCTACATTCCCCCGGCGTTTGAATCAGAGGCTTCGCGAGCCATGCCCTCCGGATCACTCGCGTTCGAAAATCGGCGACTCGACCCGCACGTGTGTTATCAGGGCGACTGCATGCGGGTAGATGAAAGTAGGCAGACCGGCGTGTAGACCTGCTTGCCGCCAGACAGATAGAATCAGAGGGAGAGGGAAGGAACAGACAAACTACCATCTCTACGAGGTGATGGAGAGTAATTGTTATGTGCCAACCACGATCTCCTTAGGTACGTGTATTGCAGGCTGTGGGGATGGAGACGGGTGGTTAGACCCTGACAGGTAGACACATTTTTCAGGTGGAATAACCCGCTGATTTATATAAGAACAGGTCGATCGGAAATTATCGGATAAGAAAGAGTTTTATGAATGCGAAAATTTATTAGCTTGGGAGAAACCTTTATTTTGGACGTAACATTAATTTCTCGTCTAGGATTCAGGTGTGCTTCAGTTCACACTTAATTTCCGGTGTAACGGATATCAAACTAAAAAAACAACTTCGTAAGCATGAAGTAATACTTGGTAAAATTGATTATGGGCCATTAATGTATATAGGTAATAACCTTTCAGATACAATGAATAAAACGTTTTTTTTTTCCGGTCAGTTATTACATCAGAAACCATAATTTGTGTTGTCTGTTAACGTTTCTTTTCTCTTTTGTTTATGCATCTACCTGTTATTGCCAGTATCATTACCTTGTAATTGCTCGCTGACAGTTAAACATAAGGTAATGGTATCATCAGCCATGTGATACAATTATTAGTATCATTATTATTGTTGTTGGTGTCGGCTCTCTGTCATTACAATTATTATCATTATCGTTACCACAGATATTACTGATATTATTATTATCATTATTTCTTTTTGCTATTATTAAGATTTTCACCATTAGCAGTTTTTTCTTCTTTTACCGGTAATAAGTCCATAAATATGTAGTTATAGATATGCCATTTTTAATGATAGTCCATTAAGCGGTCTCAATAGTTACGCCCTTGTTAAATACCCTTTTCTTGCAATATAACTTACGGCAACACGATCAAATTTGGCAATGCAATATATATCCTTTTGTAAAAAAAAACTATAATAGATTATCAATTGTATCAGTAAAAAATATGACGTGTCTATGCAATGGATACACTGTGAAACTGGTACAGGACCTGCTACAAAATATAAGAGAGAGAGAGAGAGAGAGAGAGAGAGAAGAGAGGGGTGAGAAAGAGAGAGAAAGAGAAAGAAGAGAGGGGTGAGAAAGAGAGAGAAAGAGAAAGAAGAGAGGGGTGAGAAAGAGAAAGAAGAGAGGGGTGAGAAAGAGAGAAAAAGAGAAAGAAGAGAGGGGTGAGAAAGAGAGAGAAAGAGAAAGAAGAGAGGGGTGAGAAAGAGAGAGAGAGAGAGAAAATGAATAATATCTTGGATGCGAAAATAAGTTTACACTAGATAATGCTTCACTGGAAAAAGTTTTTTTTCTCTTAAGGTGAAGAAGTAAACACACATAAACAAGTAAATCAATAAATAATGTAAAAGTTTCATCTATGTTGCGTTAGCTTGCCATGTCGTCTATTGTAGAAGACGTGAATTGTTTAAATATATACGAAGTTACAACGAATTAATCATGTAACAAAATGTGGTACAAACAAGAAAAATAGAAAAAAAATAAAGAAGAGTGGGATACCTTTTTAAATTTATAATATACAGAAATCGATTTACTTAGAAAAAGATAGTAAAACAACGCATAAGATAAGTAAATAAACACAAAATTCTGTATAATTTGCAGTTTCATAAATAGATGAGAAATTATAAACTTGAAAATACGAGAGGCAAATGAAATGTAGGATTACTGAACATATATATATATATATATATATATATATATATATATATATATATATATATATATATATATATATATATATTAAGAGAAATTTTAAGGTTTATTATTCAATTTATCTTTTATTCGCCTTTTTACTCCAAATGCACTAATAACAGGTAATTAATTTAAATTAATATTCAAGTACCGTTATTTAAAAATCTAAATTCATAAAGAAATATGTTTTGCCATAATTCGTGTGGAAGAAAATCCAGTGGGAGGTTAATTATTGTCTATTACCTTCCT
>NC_091554.1:45067798-45072798 GCF_042767895.1 Penaeus vannamei | reverse complement strand
TCATAGCAGAATCATGCTAAACACCATTGTGTTTTTCATTGTCGTTAATGCTACTGCTTTTATCTTCACTGCTGTTTGATGTCAATAACTTTTTTTATATATAACCATTAGTGTTATTACCGGTTTCATTATTAACATCATTATCATTATTATTACCACCTTTATAATTGTATTTTGAATATTCATTACTATCGTAGCTGTGATTATCATGATTATTTACCAACTGCTAGTTAGAGGGTGTGTCTTTAATTTAGATTCCATTAAATTTTAGTTGTATTTTTAATGCTTGTCTCAGTTGCCACTATAGCCTTCGCTCACATGTGTACTTGAGAAAGGTGATTTTTATGTAATTTTTGTGTGAATATATTTATTGCATTAGTGAGCTTATTGCCTTGGTGGAGGTATGCGGTCTCTGAGTGTTTCTGCTGGTCATTATCTTTATCATTGTTATTATTGTTGTTGTCATTATTATTATTATTATTATCTTCCTATGCTTTTATTGTTGATGATAGTATTATTGTCAATATCATTAGCATTTCTATTATTGCTGTAATTGTTATTATCATTATTATTAGCATTATTGTTATTATGATAATCATTATCATATCACCATCATTAGTAGTAGTAGCAGTAGTAGTAGTAGTAGTATCATTGTCATCAGCATTATGAGTATTCTTTTCTCGTAATACTATTGCTATATTTATTTCATTTTCTTTTCATTATGATATATTTATTACGACAGTTAAAGCGAAATCACTGTAACACAACCCCCCTGATCTCGATTACACGAGCAGTAATTATATACCTTTGCTCCCAAATGTAAACATTGTAGTTAAAACTTGTCTCTCTCCACTGGCATATCGTTTGTTGGCCTGTAAGTATATTTTGGGGGTTATTTTATGTTTTAAGTTAATGTAAAACGTCTTATTTCAGGTATTTCTAGATTCCCAATTATGGTAAATATTTAGATTAGTTTTGTTCGTGCGTTATCAGGCAGTGGTGAATAGGCTACAACAGCAGTGGGTTTTACATGTCTAGATATTTTTAAAGTTTTATAGGTAGATTAAAGACAATATGTAGAGCAAGGTAGTGCCTGAGTTGGGAGATAAAACCTATATAATTTAATAGACTGATACAAACCAAGACACTTTTCTTCTATGGCAATATTTGTGCAAATGCACCACAAAGCTACAGTGGCATGAAATTAACGAGCTTTTGATTTGTAATTGTACAAATATGGTAACACTAATTTTTTAGGATGCGGATGCACTTGCCTGAGGCTAAGTCCCTGACGAGGGTTGATAGTGAGCTCCTCCCCTTCAACGCCCCCCCTGGCAAACATTATCATCATCTTGGTATTCAAGGCAACATAGAGCTGAAACTTGTGAGCAGCGTATCCCAGGATCTTTTTTCTGTAATTGTGGCATTATCATCCATGCCTGCAGATTATTTCTAGTAGTCATTACTTTATTTCCTCTTTTATAATTTCATCATAATTTTGCCTTAGCTTTGTGTCCGTACTGTAAAGGTTAACAGTGGTAAGTCCGGAAAAATATAATAATGGATGATGATAATGTCTACACTACTACTTTAATTTAACAAACTATACCCAAAAGAAAGATCTAGCGACAACTGTTTCGTCATAACAAAAAGTAAAACAAAACCCACCAGACTGAATCAACATCAACCCATAAACAAAACTGAAAATAACTCGGCATGCAGATGGTACCCAGACTGCGCTTTTGTAAATTGGGTGCGCAATAATGATCAAATGCAACTGTGGCCTTGCAAGTAAGTAAATGAAGCTCTATCCACATCTACACATTTTTGCCTGAACTGAGAAATCCAATTTAATTTTGTCTGTCTCGATGCAGACACTGATTCACTAGTCTTGTTTCTTGCGACTCTCAGATGTGCAACAACATTGCAACTATACCAGCAGCAGCACCAACAACAAATCTGTGACATTTACAGCTGCACTAAAATAGATGAAATCCTTGTGAGAGAGCGGAGTTCAGGAAACTCTCCAACAATTTGTCTATGCATGTGGCAAATTTTCCAGTCTGGGATGGTACAGAAAAATGCCGTTACAATACCCAAGATCCCATTCACACAAAACAAAATAAACAGAAGCACTTCAGATGATAGATATTGTAATAGTTTTAGTTTCACACAGCAAAATGGTGCAAGATAAACTTTCACTCTAATGTATAGAATGAGTGTTTGTCAATGGCATTTCCACTGCAAGTTGATAATATATATATATATATATATATATATATATATATATATATATATATATATATATATATATATATATATATATACATATATATATATTTTTTTCTTTTCTTTTCTTTTTTTCTTTTTCTTCTTCAAAATGCTAGTTGAAATAACCTTTTCATAATCTAACAACAATTTTTTATTTCAGGTACAGATCAGTCACCCACTGAACATTACTACATATTAAGACTCAAAAGTCTACTTATGAAGAACAGAAATAGTCAACATTATATTGCAGGGCAAAAGACCAGTGTATGAAGTAATAGAAGAAAAAGGAGAAAGAAGAGATCCAAGGAATATATACTAACCATAGTACGAAGAAAGAATAAGCAAGTATCCCAGACTGTTGACTGATTTTGATGCAAGTGTGCATGCTTTGTAAATTAAGAGTACAGAGTTGATTTTTACGAAAAGGTCTCTTTTCCAGATTCTGAGGGAAATGGTATATAACACTCTCATATGTAATTCCTATTGCAAGATTTATGATGCATGTAGTAGTAATTATGATACTAGTGTATTATTAATGAGGATCGATTACCATTTACTTTAATATTACCCAGACTTATCAACTATACTGATGATATTGATGGTAATTAGAGTCCAAGTTCTTGCTAGAATATACATGTTTGAGGTTTGTGTGCCCATACCATATGAAATAAATATGGATGCCATGATAATAACTTGACAACATGTTCTTGTAAAAGATCAAGCCATTAGCTGACATTGCACTGTCTGTCATGTAATTCTATGAATTGGTATTATAAAGGGGGTAAGAAGGGTGGGATACCCTAAAATTTTTATGCATCATCTTTGTTTTGTATTTGCACAATTTTTGGTTGTTACTTTTTTTCTCTGTGCACCTTGCTGTTTCCTGGGAATATTACATGTCCTCCCCCAGAAACCAGAGCCAGTATTGGTACTCTAGTTGTTCAGCATTGACTAAAACTACTATAGATGGATTTTACACATAAACAGTCCATTGTTACAAATCCTGTAAGTTGCAGTGAAGTGAACTTCTTTGTAAGAGTTGACAATATTTATAGGAGATTGATTGAGTTCTGGTCAGCTTAGCATAGGTAATTGTCAAGAGAAGGACCACATCAAGCTGTTCCATGGCCTAAGCACTTCAGAAGTCAGCCAAGGCAAACAAACCTCCATTATGTTTATTCTAGCAAATTAAATAATTTTACTCATTAGATGTCTGATTATTTATCATAACTTCCCCAGCAGACAGTGGTTAGTATTGTTAAGAATTAGAAGGCACTGTTACAGCAAATATTTTACTTTTATTAGTCAACAGAGAATTGTAAGAGATGTAAGGTCTGTGGGAACCCCACAGGTGGATGTTGGGCCCCATAGCCTGTTACCCCCCATCATATAGGACAACATAGGCAGGGATGGCAGAGTTGGTGTCTACCTGGAGTATCTGCCCTGGCTCAGTTTCAGGCGGGCTGCCTGGGTTAGAGCTTGGAACATCCAGTCTTTGCAGCAGACTGATCAGTTACCCTTGCCATCAAGGTGACTGAAGTGGATGAGAGTTTAGGTGGCTGACCTCTCGAAGGTTAGGAGACCTGGCATCGGCACAACCAGTATTGGTGGTAACTCCTACTACTGGTCAGGCAAGAGCAATGGTCACCATCTCCAGAGAACAGCCATAGCCACCTCTAGCCATCTCCAATTCTTGGTAGTGGTCACTCCAGTTGATGAGCATTTAATGGCAGTGAGACTGAATCATGCTTTTGGTTTCATGTCTCTAATTGCTTTATCCGCTCCTACCAGTGTTTGTAAACTTGATGTGAAGAAGGTGTTCTATGCCAACCTGGCATTTGTGGCAGACAGTGGTCTGTGGAGAGACGTTTGCACTCTCCTGGGAGATTTCAATGCTGTATCTGGCTGTGATTGAGCTGGCTACAAAATGTCTGTTGATCCCCATGGCTCAGGAGCTGATTCCAGCAGTGAGAATAGCCTCCTTCTCTCCGACTTTACTAGGTCCCAGAGATTGAGGATTTCTGGTTTCTGGTATCAGTGCCCCAGCCTTCATCGCTGGACATGGTATAGTTAGCACTCGCAGAAGGATCCTCCAGATTGCAAGGTTTGCTGGGATGCTGAGTTCTATGGTACTGACAGTAGACTGGTTGTGGCAACCTTTGGGTTCACTTCAAAACCCCCCTTTCCTCTAGTGTCCACCTGAGGGTGTTTCATCTGGACAGAATGAGGGGGAGAGTGTGCCTGAAGGTTTGCTGCAGCTGTCTCTTATAGATTTACAGTACTTGAAAGTCTGATGGACCAGATAGCTCTGTGGGACTTCTTCAAGCATGAAACGCTTGACGCAGCTCAGGGGTCCGTTGGTGAACACCCAAGATCAAGGCAGAAATTCATCTGGCAGGATGCGTATCACGTGGCTTGACTGAGTGGCAATCAGGATTTACAACACTCCTTGGTACGCTGTTGAAAATGGACAAAGAACAGTATATCAGGAATCTTGCTGAGGAGTTTGAAAGCCATTTCTTAGTAACCTAGTGACCTTCACCCTGCCTACCAAGCTCTGAGAAAGCTGAACTCCAGACCCTCACATACAACTGCAGTCAACTCAATGGATGGATGGATCATCTCAGATCATGATAGGGTTCAAGAGTGTTGGGATGAGTATTTTGAGCATCTGTATCAGGTTGACCCACCAGCAGTTAGTTTAGATGCAAGTGGTGTCGCAATCCCTG
>NC_091554.1:45037798-45062798 GCF_042767895.1 Penaeus vannamei | reverse complement strand
GTGAAAAGGGAAAAGACTCTTCATATAGAATATAATATTAGGCCCTGTACTTTGAACTTAGCCTATGGTATTTTGCCGCAAGATCTCTTTAACAGTAAAATTGGGTTTGGGGAATTTTATTCCATTAGATTTAATCATTTTAAATAAATATTTTCCTTGTTGATGAAAATATTATGAAGAAATTAAGGTACAGGTCAATAAAATTTTTAAAGATTTTTAAAATTTACTTTGTTCTAAGAAAACATTAAAGTAGCTTTACAATAGTTATCTTCTTGTATGACAAAAGAGCTTAGCAACTAGAAATTCACTTTTGGAACTTGGAAACAGAAATATGCAAAGCTCTTCACAATGATTTGAACTCAAAAAAATCCACATATATCTATTTACAGCTACAATCTTTCCTGTCTTTGATAACAAGCACAAAAAGCGTAAGATTGATATAAAATAAAATAAAAAGGTGTTGAGCACTCCGTAACATAGTATTGTCAGCATCCGTATTTTAAAATGATAATATTCTATTAACTGACACCTTAGCTTTTTTTCTATTAAATACCATAAGCAGGAAAAAGGCAATATTACTAGTATTTTAGTGAGGGCTTTTTATTTATTTGTTTTAACAAAGGGAGACATCCATTCACAAGGTGATTATCTATTAACCATCAAATTACCAGAGAAATACACTTCTACATTCAGAATTGCCTCACGTGTAACAAGACAAATGAAATAAAAAATCACTTCTGCTTTTTGCTGAACTTCAGCTACGAAGTTAAAAGAAAAAGTGTTCAACTAGAAAAGTTTCTGCAAGTTCAGCTCATTCACAATAAAAGGCAATTGTGTGACATGTCGGACATTGGTAAGCATCATCTTAACTGCCACCAGTATTCTCTCTTTGTTCATCAGATTAATAATCTCTCTTCTCCAGCATACAGTATAAAAGTAGTTGATCTTTGTGTAGCATATGAGCTTGCAGCTTAACTTCAAACTGGACACACGTCGGTGTAGTGAGTGCTAGGCCTAAAAATGTCTCACTAAAGCAAGGATAATTATGGATGATGCACAATAACAAAATCGGTTGTTCAATCATTTGTGTATCCTATATCCCTAAGCATCTTAGTTTGTTAACTAGTGTCAAGAAAAGATGCCTTTCTCTACAAGTCCTTCCTAAAGTATGGTGTCACTTAAACTTGCTTACATCCTTTTAGTTTTAGCAGCTCTTAAGTACAGTTTTCATTATGATATGAAAATTAAGATAAAAGAAAAGCCATTGATGCAATGACTCCAGCTGCATTCAAGCCTGTAGTGTTCTAACAATTTGAACAAGCTTTTTTTTTTTTTTTTTTTTTTTTTCTTTCTTTTTTTCTTTTTTTCTCCCTTCTGATTTTGAGTGACATTTTATGTTCACAAAAGTAGGTTTCTGGTAAAATACGTGGTAATTTTCAAATAAGTATTACTAATCACACAGGGTCTTGGGAAAAAATGGAAAATCTGCACTTATTCATGCATCATATTTAAAATTTTGCCATAGATGGGTATAGCTGTTTGAAAAAGTTGAGACATCATAAAACAATTTTTTATTCTCTATATTCATATGACTTAAACAGTCAACTTGACTTTATTTCATTCCCACATTTATCCAAACATATTTTTCCCCCCATACATAACACTCAGTAAACAAACACCTTTGATCATCTTCCATTCCTTTATCATAAAACGAAGTAAATCTGCTGCTTAACTAGTGTTGCAGCCCTCTACAAGTTGCATGGGGAACAAGGGTTAAAGACTTAAAAACAAACCAAAATGCCTAATTTTCATCTACGTAATTTTCATCTTATTTTTTATTTATTTATTTATTTTTTATAATTTAAACACATAACCATTCTGAGGACTTGAAATCATCCAAGGCTTACATTGGTAGTACAGCTGAATGTTGATAACTGGGACTTTTCAACTATATTACTTTGGAAAGTATTAGGGGCAACATTTTATTACTGTATTGACATACCTATTAATAGCACCTTGTTTTACCTTATTGATGGGTCCTGTGAACTAATAAAAGTAAATGGTTTTTAATATCAAACTCCAATGGTGTTAAAGAATAGTATACTTTATGAATCATACTATCTGTACAATAAAAGAAAAGAAAAACAAGGTTTTAAAAATCTGGACATTATGTATAGAATGTTCAAAATACAGTAATAATTCCTATGCTAAAGAGTTGCATTTTTGGATTTAATTAATAAGAATTTATTTTCCTCCTAATAAATAATTTCAATATTTCAAACTTCATCCAAGTACACATAAAAGCATAAAAGTTTTTTTAGTTTCTTGTTTTTTTTGTTTGTTTTTTAAGGACAGTGTTCTGTAATATTTTACATTACATTATATGGTACTGTGTACTGCTGTATGTTTACAGTATGTTAATTCAGTTATTTGCAAATGCAGAAAATAAGCGAGCTCTCCACAACAATCTCATGATAGCCAAAAGTATGACTGTCCTTTGTAATTTAAGAAAAACATTGCTTTATGAGCAACAAAAACAGAAATGTGGAGGCACTTCTGTTTTCTCCGTCTACCACATTATTTCTACTTTCTGATACTACCTGCATCAGTTAAACTTCAGACACTCAAGCACAGTGTAATTTACCTTGGAATGAAGACAATCAACCTTTGCTTCATAGTACACACATTTTAATATAGCTTTCAAATGCAAGTTGTGACCAACTAATTCATACACACAAAACATTACCGTTTAATAAATAAAAAGATATATATGCACACACATATATACATATACATATACATATATGCATACAAAAGCATTTACATACATATATATACACACACTTATGCGTATATATACATATACAAATAAACATATGCATATACCGTACATGTACATAAATATATTCCAGACAAAGCTCAAAACAGATTGGCCACACAGATGATGTTAAAATGAACCTGAAAATATAGTGAAGTAAAGAAAAATTCTTACCATTAAATTCATCTCTTTTAATCAGCAGCCCTTACAATATGAAACATACTGACTGCTATTTCACACAAACGTTGTTATGCTCATATGCTTTTCCAATTTTAGCAGTGTATTCCAATTCTAACATTTCTGTTTACTTGTGTATATATATACATACACATACATACATATATACATGTATGTACTTGGGTGTGTATATATGTATATATATCTGTATGTATGTGCATAAGAATTTTCTTTCTTGAGTAAACTATGTTGTCAACCCACTTGAGCTGATATGGTGTTCTAAGCATTAGTTCAGGGATGGTTCACAAAAGTCTGAAGATGTAGGTGTCTATGACCCATTTAACAAAATTCAACTGCACACATAAAAGGCTTGCAAGTGAGGATGTACTTCTCGCTTGCAAATTATCTAGAGATTTACACATTTTTATATCGAATATCCTGGGCTGTGATGAGCTAGTCATGCAAGTGAGTAATGAAGATGGACCCTAAATGCTTAAAATATATCATGGTTTAATAAATTGGGAATAAACATGCAGATGGATGCTTTTATGCCTCTTTTTTCCCAACACAGGAGAATAAATTCTCCCTCTCTCTCTCATGCAATTCAGAGATTCTGACTCACTATATCTTGCACTCGGTGGTACAAGGGCACAAATTTACAGGTTGCACATACAACACTGGGTGAGGTGGTATCTGGTTAATAAACCTACTGATGGGACTCTGGCAATTAGGGAGAAAAAAATGAAACCTTGCATGTTCTTACACCATTATAATAGTTAACAAGGAGAAGATGACGTCTTATTTTGATGACAATGAAAAAAAGAAAAGAAAATTCACAATGATCATATATAAAAACTTTTCAGAGGCCCAACAGGTTGGTGAGAAGGCTTGGTGAGGTAATCTCCAGCTGCTCAAGACCCCATGCCTCAATTAAGGTCGTGAGTTTGAGGTTCCTGAGGTTTCATCACTTCGGGCAGCTCAGGGGGGGATGATAGAGGTGTGATGTCAAGCGGCTCAAAATCTCCATTTTCCTGCCTGTAAAATCATGAGTTTGTGTTAACATGGCTTCATGTCTTTTGAAACATGAGTTTTCAATCACTGTTCAGTAAGAGAGAAAATCTGCACTCAAAAACACAAGGTGTTTTTAAAATCAATAGATATTCCCAATGCCATTACTCCCTTCTTTCACTAATGAAAGAAAAAATGGGAGGGAAAAAAAAATTATACAAAGAAATCTGATTCTTTCCTGATATTTTAAGAACCGACAATTATTTTGTCCAGTGTCAAGAAGTGTATCATCGAACAATCAGCCAAAACATTTGGATTTAACCCGGTGCTACCAAGAATGAAAAGTATGGACATGCCATGCCTACAGTAAATTTAGTTTACTCACTGTATTTACACATAGATGGCTCCAAGAGTGCTTAATCCCTATTTTGACCTGTCTCATCTGTTTACCCTTTTTCTTGGGGTTTGGAAATATTTTTTGTTCCATATTGCTATTAATACTATTAATAACACTAATAATTATAATGTCAATAATAATAATAACAGCATCAATATTAATCCATATGATCCAGACGACATAACCATTACATCACGAAAAAATTTAGCTTGAGGGGTGGGTGACTTGAACATGCCATCACAGGAAAATTTGTCTGTGGGCCGGGGTGACACAAACTTGCCATCATGATCCGAGCATTTTGGCTGAAGGCTGGGGTGATGGGAATGACTTGCCATGAGTGTACAAAGCTCTTGAAGGGTGATTAGACTTATCTGGAGTTTTTGAAGAAGCTTTTTTATGATTTCCATTGATAAACAAGTGTGGAATGTATCATCCGTAAGTCATGACTGGAAGAGCACAGGCTCTAAAGAGGTCAATATTTCAATGTTCAGGATCCTATTCCTGGCCATCATAACCTGCAGTGCAGGTTGTATTATGGGAAATTTAATATTACAAATAAAATTAAAATTACACAAATAACAGAATGTTACCTATTGTTTTAATTTTCGCACTGAATTGTGGACTACCTAGAAAAGATATGGAATCTCTGCAAGGAAAACTGTCTATTACCACCTGGATAAAACAAATCAAATTACACTTGAAAATGTACTAAAAGCTAGAAACGCTTATGCAGAAATAGAGAAAATAACACTGCAGAGAGGAGGCATGGAGTCAAGTCACCGCACACAAGTGTTCACATGTGCCGAGCCATACATTCCTCTTTAAAATTCTGTCACATCTCTGTAGTTTTCCAATGCCTGAGAGAGTTCCTCAGCCCCCATATGCATCTCAAACTTTAGTTCCCTCATGGCAAACTATGCGTAGATTTTCCTTTTAAGGGACTGTCCCCAGGATATTTGGTGTAAAGGACAATTTTTGGCCCACATGAGACATTTTTCACTTTTGGGGTCCGAAGGCCACAAATTTCCACATTTACATCTAACCACATCTGAGGTAGAAGCCACTCTAAAAGTATCAAGATTATCTGGTAAAACTATAATGCATTCAAGTGCAGAAATACAAACCCTGTTATTGTTTTTTGTGCATTTGCATAAAGAGAAAGTAAAACAATGAAAAGTCATAATTTTAAACTTTGAAATTGTCAAGTTTTATGACATGTCTTACATTTATAACTCATAATTCTGAAAGATTTAAAAAAAAAAAAATCTTATAACCACATCTATAAATTCCACATACAATAAAACTCAATCTAAAGAATATGTGAAAAGGATTTGTTTAATGCAAAAATGACTAAAAATGCCTTTACCACTTTTTCAACCATTATTCTCAGTAACTATATAATTATTCAATTATCATGGATTTTTTATCGCCTCATTAGTGAAAAGAAAAATCTTAAAGGCCTTGCACTTTTTTTCTAATAAATAAAAAAGTTTCTTCTTAAATGCTGAAAAATGATTTTCTTCAAAACTGATTTATATTTTCTGCCAAACATAGCTCAGCTGTCAAATAAAAGCCTGGCAACACAGATAAACTCTGAAAATCTGCTGAAGTGTGACATTTGTATGAAATACTCATATTTCAAAAAGTTTCAACATATAAAATTCTAAAAAAAAGTGCCAAATAATATATACACATCTGATGCTGATTCAAGAATATTCTTGCATTTTTTCGAATAGGCTCAACTTTAACTTTTAAAATCAATTTCCTCCAATTGGATTTCAACTCATTGGTGCTGGCAATGCATGAATCCACGTAGTGTCCACGGTGGTTGTTTCATCAATTTTGTTTACACCAAAGAATAAATTACTTGGCCTACTTGACCTCACCAATATATCACAATTCCTTAAATTCTGGGAAAGGATATTTTGTTTTTTTTATTATCATCATAATTATTAAAAGTTTTAACAATAATGATAATGAAATGATGTAAATAAAACTGCTAAACGTGATTAAAACAAAACTTTTTCACATAAAACATTTTCATATGCTGTAATGAGCACACTTTAAAAATCATGCAAAATTTCTTGGTATGCATAAACAAAAAAGGAAACCTACTTACCTAAATACCAGTGCAACAGTAGCAGGACTCTGAGCTCGTGCTGTCTGGGCCGATAGATTGTAATCGCCGAGCTGTTTGTCGTCATCGAATATTTCTGTCCCACGTTCGTTCATTAGCTGCTGGTTCTCGGGCTCAACTTTCATTATTCCTGCGGAGAAAATACCATTGAAAGAATACTGGAACAAAATCTTGAATCATAGTTATTTATATAGCAACTGCCAGAGGGTAGCCTAAACATCTTTGCAGCAATATTTTCAAGACAGATAAAACCCTACCAAGTCAAAATGCATTAAGAATCTGGGCTCAGATGCATGGATGTATGTATATATGCACTCACAACCTGGGCTTAAGACACTGGTATGCTTGTACATATGCACTTTCCAGTGGGTTAGAAAAATACCTGTCATGGCTTTGGAGACTACTTCATGTTATTGGCAAAGTATATTTTAGATTGATGATAGTACCTGAATCCTTGAAAACTTGCATTTTGGAAAAAATATATAGCCTTATATAACTTGAGGTTAATGTCAATATATCAAGCCTCTCCTGTTTACATAACTTCCTTGAACTGGAGGGGCGAAAACTGAATATAACCAGGTGCACAGCTGCTCTGAAGTCCTTCAGCTTTCAACCTGTGTTGTATATATTTTCATGATTCTTGCACTTCTATTTATGTACAATGTCATTTTCCTACTTGTATATAAATTCAAAATATTCTTGGGTAAAAAAAAAAAAAAAAATGTAATTCAAAGATATAAGCTATTCTCTAAAGCCTAGTCACATGGTTCTCAGTCTTCGCAGTCTGGTGACACAAAGGAAATGTATGACACACCAGCTATTTATACCATTAATATTGGAATACAAATGCATCATCTTTGTACACAGATATTGCATTTCTTTGAAAGTGAACAAGGTACAGTAAATCTGTCTGAGAAAACTTAATAAATTCTTATTACTGGGAAATTTTACACAAGGTTACCCAAGGTTAACTTTTTACTTTTTTCCCATTCTAAGAAAAGAGACACACATTCTAAACATTATGCAACTCACAAGTTGAAAACGACTGGCCTGGACTATTTGATGACTATACTCACTCTCTCATACTCACATATGCATGTAATCACTCACTCATCTAGTCACTCATGCAATCACTCACTCATCTACTCACTCATGCAATCACTCACTCATCTACTCACTCATGCAATCACTCACTCATCTACTCACTCACTCATCTACTCACTCACTCATCTACTCACTCATCTACTCACTCATGCAATCACACATTCATCTACTCACTCATGCAATCACACATTCATCTACTCACTCATGCAATCACACATTCATCTACTCACTCATGCAATCACACATTCATCTACTCACTCATGCAATCACACATTCATCTACTCACTCATGCAATCACACATTCATCTACTCACTCATGCAATCACACATTCATCTACTCATGCCATCACACATTCATTTACTCATGCAATCACATTCATTAACTTATGCACTCACTCACTCCTTCACTCATGCACTCACTCACGCAATCACTCCTTCACTCATGCACTCACTCACGCAATCACTCCTTCACTCATGCACTCACTCACGCAATCACTCCTTCACTCATGCACTCACACATTCATCTACTCACTCATGCACTCACTCACGCAATCACTCCTTCACTCATGCACTCACTCACACAATCACTCCTTCACTCATGCACTCACTCACGCAATCACTCCTTCACTCATGCACTCACTCACGCAATCACTCCTTCACTCATGCACTCACTCACACAATCACTCCTTCACTCATGCACTCACTCACACAATCACACATTCATCTACTCACTCACACAATCACACATTCATCTACTCACTCACGCAATCACTCCTTCACTCATGCACTCACTCACGCAATCACTCCTTCACTCATGCACTCACTCACACAATCACTCCTTCACTCATGCACTCACTCACACAATCACTCCTTCACTCATGCACTCACTCACGCAATCACTCCTTCACTCATGCACTCACACATTCATCTACTCACTCATGCAATCACTCACGCACTCACTCCTTCACTCACGCACTCACTCCTTCACTCACGCACTCACTCATGCAATCATGCAATCATTCCTTCACTCATGCACTCACGCAATCATTCCTTCACTTATGCACTCACACAATCACTCCTTCACTCATGCACTCACTCACGCAATCACTCCTTCACTCACTCACGCAATCACTCCTTCACTCATGCACTCACTCACGCAATCACTCCTTCACTCATGCACTCACTCACGCAATCACTCCTTCACTCATGCACTCACTCACACAATCACTCCTACACTCATACACTCACTCATGCAATCACACACTCACTCATGCAATCATGCACTCACTCATGCACTCACACATTCATCTACTCACTCATGCACTCACACATTCATCTACTCACTCATGCACTCACTCACGCAATCACTCCTTCACTCATACACTCACTCATGCAATCACACACTCACTCATGCAATCATGCACTCACTCATGCACTCACACAATCACTCCTTCACTCAGGCACTCACTCACACAATCATTCCTACACTCATGCACTCACTCACGCAATCACTCCTACACTCATGCACTCACTCACGCAATCACTCCTTCACTCATGCACTCACTCACGCAATCACTCCTTCACTCATGCACTCACTCACGCAATCACTCCTTCACTCATGCACTCACTCACGCAATCACTCCTTCACTCATGCACTCACTCACGCAATCACTCCTTCACTCATGCACTCACTCACGCAATCACTCCTTCACTCATACACTCACTCATGCATGCAATCACTCACTCATGCAATCATGCACTCACTCATGCACTCACACAATCACTCCTTCACTCAGGCACTCACTCACACAATCACTCCTTCACTCATACACTCACTCATGCAATCACACACTCACTCATGCAATCATGCACTCACTCATGCACTCACACAATCACTCCTTCACTCAGGCACTCACTCACGCAATCACTCCTTCACTCATACACTCACTCATGCAATCACACACTCACTCATGCAATCATGCACTCACTCATGCACTCACACAATCACTCCTTCACTCAGGCACTCACTCACACAATCACTCCTTCACTTATGCACTCACTCACGCAATCACTCCTTCACTTATGCACTCATGCAATCACTCATTCACTCATGCACTCACTCATAAAATCACTTTCACTCACTAACGCAATCACTCGTTCACTCATTCAAGCAATCACTCGTTCACTCACTCATGCAATCCCAATTACACATCCATTCTTTCGCTTGTGCAGGAATCTCACAAAAAGAAATAACAGCAACTCGCCGTAGACTTTGGAGGGCACCAATTCACTAACTCTCGTTTGTGAAGAGAGAATACTAAGGGGTTATATGGCAATTTTTTAAAAATGGGGTACAATAACGTTCTTAAAATTCTAGACGCAAACACAAATATTAAGTATCGGCTCGATAGAATAAAAATGAAAGAGAGCAATTCGAAGCATTCCAGAACTGCGGTAACTTGCCAAATTTTTCATTTCCTGAGATTGGATGAACAGTAGATGTTTTACTGAAGTAGAGCATACCAATATAAATGAAGATCATTGGAATTCAGAACTACAATATACTACTACTCGAGTGATAATTACCAGAAATACTGCCAAATCTAACACAAACTTCTAATCAATATCAGTATTACTTTACTAGATGGCTCTCTTTCTAAAGGCACAATCCATAAAATCAAAAAGTTCATAGATTGCAACATTCTACCATCTATCGCTGACAGAAACATGCAGGATAGAATTGAAGGTTATTCACAATATCAACTATGAAGACTTGTAGAAAAATGTATCAATTTTGCAGTTACTTTCTCCTTTAAATAAACAGAACACCTAAACAATTACATACCTTGTATTATTTTCTTTAATTCCCTGACTGTTGTTGTTTCCTTGGCATCTGTGAAGATTGTGGTCTTCTTCCTCCGTACCATCAAAAACACATCCTGTGAAGCATTGTGAAATTTATATTAAAATCTAGCAATTGTACATTAAAACATTTAAATTTATACTATATCTAAAAAATCAAACAAATTGAGAATACATCACATAGTTAAAATACTTATTTCCCCATTTTAAGATGTGCCAATCAATAGGGAACATTTCAAGTCACTTACTGCAATGAATGGCTGAGGGATTTCCATTTATTTCATGTGTTGCTTAAAATCATAACCGAAAAAAAAATCCATTTTGTTATTGCCATTTTTGCTTATCAGAGTCTGATGACAAAAATAATTGCAAAATGGAAAAATAAACTGCACCACTCATAGCAAGCTCAACTATTAGTATTCAGTGCATAGTTTAGATAACAAAGAAATAACAATTTTTGCTAATCTTAAATTACAGTCTAGCTATCTTGGGTCAGTACCTTGTTCACCACTCTATGGAAGGCTGCACTATCACTAAAGTATAGTTCTCATGTACTAGCTATCTCACCTGTTCACCCTTCTCCCTGATTTTAAACAAGATTCATTTTCACTATTCCATCATCTTTATTGCTATTAGTATTTCAATATCATTATATTAAACATAATAGCAATAGCATCAATAATGATACCAATATCAAATTAGAAAAAAAAATCACAACAAATTCATCAAGGAATGGGGAAATTGGGCACAGTCACTGGGGAAAATTAATTGACTCCATTGGTGGATGAACACTTGTGGTGCCATCTGTGTGCTATAAAATTCACAAAAATCTATAATGACCAGTACACAAACCCATGACCAGCAGATTAAAAACATTTTCTTCTAAAACATTCCCTTTGCAAATTGAAAATAAAGTTGTATACTTGAAAAACAATTAACAACTATACTGTATAACATTTCTAAGACTTTTGCATCTCATTCATTATGCTTTGATCTTGCTTTGATGTTGCTAGTGAAATTTTATAGATGCTGTTCTGATCCCAAAGACGCCTTAAATGGGGAGAGGGGATTATACATCCTACATTTAATGTTAGTGTAGGACAAGTGTTCCTACATAAGCCAAAAATGAATGACATTAAAGATGCTGTTCCCATATCAACCACATTTCTTCACAAACTGAAATCCCTTATACCCTGCAAGGAAATTATAAAAAAAAAAAAAAAAAAAGTCTGATTTTTCAAACAACTATCTTCAAAACTATTCATATCACACTTGGGATTTACCAATTTTTTCTTGGATATAAAAATCTTCTAAAAATCTAAAAATCTATAACTGCACCAAGGTAAATCCTAATCTTTGATTTTTCAAAAGCTTAATTTTCAAACAGTAGGCAATACATATCTTATTCTCATACATCAAAAGCATAGAGCACAAGGGACTGTCAAAATTGCATAATAGAGCAGTCAAGGTTAAAAATAATTACCCTTTATAATTTAGAAAATAGAACTTTTCAGGTACAAGAAGCATATATAGAGACATAAAGCACCTATCATATGAAGTTACAAAACAAGTCGTCATAAATGGCAAAAAATACAAATACAAGTCACTAAGCAGACAACAACAAAGGGGAATAGGAGGGGCTCAGAGGCTAGCTGTTAATAGGACAAATATCTCAAACGGTACAAAATTTAAGTTCGTAACATATTTTTCATCAACTCCCTAATCCAATCACTTCATTCTTTATATGCCAAATAAATTAAACAAAGCAAAACAAAAAAGGATGCCAGAGATACCAGGAAAGTAGGACTTTAGCAACCTACCTTTCATTGCCAAAATCATGACCATGAAGTTTACATGTGCCAATCATAAAACCCAACCCTATACTGCTAGAATATATATGGTGCAGCAACTGTTCTTTAAATGGCAACAAATTACCAAAGATTTCTGCTCATACAAACACGCACACATATAGAGGAAAAATATGTAAAAGACAATCTATCACTGGATTCATATTTGAATCTAATGTTAATATTAACCCAATCACCCTGGGTAAAAAAAGTTTGGCAAGTGGACATCATCACGGGGTTATAAGCGCGTATCAGCAGTTTCCCCTGTTTGCATTTCTCACCCTCTACAACTCATACCTATTAAGTATTATAACACATATCCCCTATACTCCACTAACTTGGCTCCGATAGTAAGAGAGGGCGTGACAGTTAGCAGGAAAAATGTACAGTTAAATATTGAAGATATATGCAAATTGGGTCATTAACTCATGTAATGCAGTGGGCTTGCAACCCCTACGACCCCCCTACAGGTGCTACCCACCAAGAATTCTCCAGCTACTCACAACAGGCTGGAACACTGGACTAATCACATTAGGTCTTTTGAACATTTACTACATCAAATAATCTAACGCATGGGGCTAAGCCTGCCTTCCAACTCTCCTGGAGGGGCTACCACCCCCAGTCTCTAATCTGGAATACAAAGAATCCTCCAGGTATTGCAGGGATACGAGGATGTACCCAGAATAACTACAAACTGTAAAATGAAGACCCAGCTACACTTAGTAGTAAACGGGGAACAGCCCCCGTCAACACAATAAGGAACTAATCACAATGATACCAGTATTACATAATTTTGGGTGTACTGTATTTTTCTTTTCTCCACGCAACCATCCAGCAGTGGTGGTATCATTCATGGTTTCAATTATTCACAGAATTATATGTATGAATCAACTGCAAATAATATATTACAAAGTGAAAGTATTTGCAACTGTTTACAAAATGACCACACCCTTCCGAGACAGATCCCTATTACTCTTGCTATTCTTGGGAATCGTCAAACACTGCCATATGAGCCAAAAACCTTTACCGCCAGACCCTCTCCCAATTGATGCACTTCTCTCTGCTTTGCCCCTAAACCTCCATTTGTCATTATCTAATTCCTTCATTACAGACATTCTTTGCCTATACAAAAGAATTTTATGTATCAGTATGCATATTATGAAGGAAATGCCATAGACGTCAGACGGCAACATATTTTTTTAACGTCAAAAATTAAGAAAATATGTTGCGATAAATGCAAAGCAGAGAGCAAGCCCAAGGTGATTAAGTAGGTGTCTCGGTTCGGAGCCCCTGATTAGGAAAATGGTAACTGGGTGGGGTTAGGAAGATTTCTGGTTCATGCAGCAATGTTTGTGAATTTCCCAGGGATGGCTGGAGTAATTTGGACTTAATCTCGGAAGGGTGCAGTCACTTTGTAAACATTACTAATACTTTCATTATCATCATTTGTGATACAATAATTAAAGAGACTCAAATACATTACAGCCCTAAAAATTGAAAGAAGGAATAATGATTAAAAGATTGGATGGCTGTTAAACTAAAAAATTTACTTATTTTCTATCATTCCGTCCATTACAGCTGAAGTTTATCTAGTACCATATGGCTGTATAAAACAAACTATAAACATTTTTTTTTTTTAACAATTTCCCTGCAAAACCTTCTTGCCCTCCCCTACTATCATAACCAAGACTGCAAGGGAAGGGAAGGTTTCCGCAACATAATTCCTAAATATTTCGGTAGTAGACGGCGAGAGGAATCCAATGGTACCGCTATCTTCATGATCAGTCATGCGTAAGTATTCCAAATATTTACCCACAAAAGTATACCAATAAACAAGAATGTAGTTAATACTCAGTGTACCAGCATGTAATATATCCTACAAAATCACATGATCGTCAAATCCTGCTTTGAATTACGGCAACAGTCGAAAGAAACTTCAACCATTCCGTTCCTGCTGGTAATTCCGAACCCGACAAGTGAATAATAAGTTTAATTTTCATATTTTGGATACTTTACAAAAATCCTAATAATTCTAAACAAAAAAATGAAAACTCACAGATGGACAAACAAAGGACACACAAAAAAGCAGACAATTACATTTCATGGAAACTTCAGAGACACGTTATTTACCACACTATTTCCCCGAAAAAAATTTAAAGAGACAAATATTTCAACAATTTACAATTTACAATGCACCCCCATTTACACCCACACACAAGCACACTCAATTTAAGATTTGCGGCTTCCACGTGAAAATTTACCGTCTGCAACTTCTTACATGTCATTTACGCTTTCCAAATCGCAATTTTCGATTTACAATTTACAATTTACAACACCGGCACTTACACCCCCGAGGACAGCGCTCAACCAAGGCACCTTTCTGCTCACTTGGAAAATAGTCCTCAGGCTATTATCTCGTCTCTGTTTTCCTTCCAGTGAGTTATTTTGGTGAAATAGGAAGCGGCTCGAGAAATTAGCAAGGTTTAGAGAGTGTGTGGGACTTACCATGACTTTTGATTAACGGAGGTAAATAATCTAACAAGACAACAACAGAACTTGGCCGAGACGATGGTTCTTTTCCGAGCGAGAATGATTTCTAGGTCGTTTATTTCCGAAATACTAATTCCCTTCGTGGGAAGAATGTTTTATTTATATTTGATTGTTATTTTATGTTTTTGTTGGTAAAAACTCGATACTGATAAACATGCGTGGTTTTCGCAAGATATCATTAAATCCCTTTATCAAGCCTTAGGTCTGAATGATACTAAGTGTATTGTCGATTATTAATAACTTTATTTTTTTCTTCTTCAAATTCAATCTTTATTGGCTAAAAAATCAATGTTTATCTTGAGGATTAATGTACTAGAAAACGGGATAAAAGCGGATTTCCCAAGAATGGGTATGCGTTGCGGCGGCTTGTACAGCACCACTTTGATCGTTGGCTGAGCGATGCCAAATTTCGTCATTTGTTTTATATTAAGCCTTATATTTCCGCACCTAAATAATGCCAAAATAGATATTCGTACCAGCTTAGAACATAGAAAAATAATATTCTAAAGTTTTGTTGTCAAATATACTTGAATCAGTCAGTACATTATCAAAAAAGAATAAAGACCAATAGAACATCCAGCACCTCACCGTGCTTCCCGTGGTCTGTGATTGGCCGAGAGATTTTCAAAGCATTTAAAACCAACATGGCCTCGGAGGGATGTTGACGTGCGTTCAGCTCTCGTGCATTTTAAGTGAATTTTGTGTTCGTATTTAGATTTTTTACCTTAATGAACCCTAAGGTAGTGGATTAGGGATACGTCTACCCATTGGTGCTCCGAGTGGGTAAGGTTAAAAAGCAGATCCTATTAAATAAGTGTGTGAAATACCATATGCCAAGCCCCCCTGCGTAAAGCGAGTGTTGTGACGCAAAATATTGAAGAAAAACTATTTTGAATTGGAACATTTTGTTGATTAACTGTTATATAGGGATCTTGTGACGGTGTTTTCAATTGTGAAAAAGAGTGTTGGAGAAACCATGGAAGACTCGAGCGAGGTGCTTGTGTGTGCTGCCGAATATATTAAAGGTGAGATAGACATTTGTGTAGGCCTATGTGGATGCCATAATATTGTGCCTCTTAATGAATATATCTAGAATATAATTTTCTCTCATTTCTGACATATAAATCTCATTTATATTACCTTATATTACTCTGAATTATTATTTACTCTTGCCTATTATATTATGAGAAATATTAGATAGACCTTGTTTGTATTTGTAGGGGTGCCATATCTCCTGTTCTATTTACCGTTATGAGGTATAAAATTGGCGAAGATCTTACTAGTTATTTATCTATTAGAATTGATGTCAAAATCCTCCTTGTGGGAATTGGGCCAAAAACAGATATCTATGATTGTCAAGGAAGATTAACAGAAGCTCCCTCAATTGTGGAGTATTGATCAAAATTGCATATTCAATATTCATCAAAATTGAATTCTGGTTAAACTCGAATAATTAAGGGAAGGCGGATTATAACACTGGGGGCTTTCGTAATGTTGTTTTTAATATTTAAGAGGTTTATTTTTGGCACCGAGTTCATTTAAATGCTTATATATGGCTCTTCTCCTTGAAAATACTTATTTCTGTATTAGTTGATGAGTCTCAGGATGAAGCAATGCCCATGCTGTATATGTACATCTAGTCTTTGGTTGACATTCTTTTTGACATATCCTCTTTACTGTCCTGAATTTACATGTTAGATTTACATTCACAAGATGCATGGATGTGTACTCTCTGGGCTTAACAATGAATCCAGATGTTATTGTGGTTTGTTCTTGTTTTAATGAAGAGCAAGTCCTCAAGATGTAAGATGTGTTGTACAAGTATATAGTCATTGCTGCTGTGGGATTTTAAAGGCTATTCAAGTAGTTTTGATGATTGTTAATATGTAAATGGAAGGATTATAGATGACCTTGATAGACGCCAAACTACGTGGCACCTTTGAATGCCATTAATATGTTTGGGGGACCAGCTTGTCCTTTTTTGGGTTAATGGAAATATCTTATTGTGTTTCCTAAGGGATGCTGTTGTGTGTTGTTATTTTCTTGAGGTGTCTTTATCTCAAGTTTGTATTTTCTCTTTTTATTGGGGCCTTTAATGAGGTAGCTATAAAGTTTTTCATCGTTTCCTGCGACAGTTTAAATAAAGCAAGGCACTTAGATTATCCTTTTAAAGAGAGGAGGAGGTATCAGGAAGTCCCATAAATATTAATGGGTGTAAATGAGACACACACGAGTTTAAAGATTATGCTAATGGTGATGCCCGTCTCTCTCTCTCTCCCTCCCTCCCTCGCCCCCCGCCCCCCTCTCCAGATCGGCTCTACTTCGTGACCCTGAGGACCACGGGCCGCCCTCGCTCCACCGCCAACACCCACTACTTCTCCATTGACGATGAGCTGGTCTATGAGAGCTTCTACGCCGACTTCGGCCCTCTCAACCTGGCCATGCTGTACCGCTACTGCCAGAAGCTCAACAAGAAGCTAAAGGTAAGGTCTGGGTGTTTTGGTTGGGGCTGGTAATTGCTCGCGTTCTGGGTTATGTTAACTTGTATTCATATTTGTTACTACTACTATTGCTATTTATTTTCCTTCTTCTCTTCTCATTCGTCTTCTTTTTTCTCCTACTTTTTGGTCTTCTTCCTCTTCTTATGTGTGAAAGCGCACAGACCTGGTTATGTCCAGGAAGGGAAACTATTGTGCAAGTTCGAATTCATTCCAGAGGGTAAAATCACATACCCTTATTCATGCTGAACCTCATTCGTTCATTCATAAATATGCATACAGCCATTTACGGTTACACACCAAGCCGTCAGTCACGAAATGTCGACGATTGCGTAAACCCTTGGAGTTTTTTTCACGTCTCCTCCCCTCACGCCCACCCACACGCCCATCTCCTTACCCCACCCACGCCCACCTCCCTACCCCGCCCACGCGCTTTATTGTGCCTTGTTGATAAGCAGACGTCCGGGACACGCCACTCCGTCTTCTCGAAACTGGCGCTCTCTTGCCCGTTGAAGGCGTAAGTATCAATCCATTAGGGGTAATTTGCGAGGCAGGTGCTCCTTGCTCACGAGACCTTGTCCCTTCCCCCTCCTCCCCCTCCTGCCCCTACCCCCTTATGTGGTGCTATTCGGAGAGGGAGAGGGAAGGGGAGGGGGGAGGGAGGGGAGCACTGTTTGTGTGTGTTCGTCGATTGGACAGGGGATAGATTGGAGTATATATTTCTCTTTCTTTCTCTCTCTCTCTCTCTCTCTCTCTCTCTCTCTCTCTCTCTCTCTCTCTCTCTCTCTCTCTCTCTCTCTCTCTCTCTCTCTCTCTCTCTCTCACATATCGCGAGGACTCTGTTCCCAGCGGCAGACCCTCGGGCGTACCAGCAGGTTCATAAGCCACGCGCCGTCAACCACACCTGTCCCCTCCCCCCCTCCCTTCCCCCCTCACCCTTTATTATCTTGTGTGTACTCTCGGTATTTACGTGCAATAGGGGCGTCCTCTCGCGGCGCGGTGGTGGGACACGCGCTGTGGCAGGTTGTCGTTTGGGTTTTGCATCTCTCTCTCTCTCTCTCTCTCTCTCTCTCTTTTTATTTTTCTTTCTTATTCTCTCTCTCTCTCTCTCTCTCTCTCTCTCTTCTCTCTCTCTCTCTCTCTCTCTCTCTCTCTCTCTCTCTCTCTCTCTCTCTCTCTCACTTTCTCACTTTTTCTTGCTCTCTTCGTCTTCCTCCTGGTCTCCCCCATCCTCCTCTTTATCCATCTCTCTATCCTTCTCCTTTAATGCGCAAGAACTGCCCAACCCACCTGGAATAGAAAAAGAAATAAAGGTTTGGGAGCATTGCGTATAGGATTTCCAGGAAGAAGTGATATTCGCGGGATTCGGGGGAAGAAAGTGCGACAGGATGAAGCTGTTCGTTTGGGCCAAGACAAAGACCGGAAGGCATTAAGGAGGAAACGACGGGTAGATGCGTAGGAAACAAGGCGATCCGTGCCAGACGTCCTTGCCGGGTGGACGCGATCATGAGTTAATGCGACCGCCTCTAGAAAAAAAAAATGGGACAGGTATATAATGGGGATTGCACAGGAGTTGTCTGTTTTTTTAGATATAAATGTGTGCCGGTTATCTCTCTTCTCTCTCTTTCTCTTTCCTTCTCTCTCTCTCTCTCTCTCTCTCTCTCTCTCTCTCTCTCTCTCTCTCTCTCTCTCTCTCTCTCTCTCTCTCTCTCTCTCTCTCTCTCTCTCTCTCTCTCTCTCTCTCTCTCTCTCTCTCTCTCTCTCTCTCTCTCTCTCTCTCTCTCTCTCTCTCTCTCTCTCTCTCTCTCTCTCTCTCTCTCTCTCTCTCTCTCTCTCTCTCTCTCTCTCTCTCTCTCTCTCTCTCTCTCTCCCTCTCTCTCTCTCCCTCTCTCCCTCTCTCCCTCCTCTCTCTCTCCCTCCCCCTCTCTCTCCCTCCTCTCACTCCCTCCCCTCCTCCCTCCCTCTCCTCTCCCCCTCTCTCTCCCTCCTCCCTCCCCTCTCCCTCTCTCCCTCTCTCTCTCTCTCTCTCTCTCTCTCTCTCTCTCTCTCTCTCCTCCTCCCTCCCTCCCTCCCTCCCTCCCTCCCTCCCTCCCTCCCTCTCTCTCTCTCTCTCCCTCTCCTCTCTCTCTCTCTCTCTCTCTCTCTCTCTCTCTCTCTCTCTCTCTCTCTCTCTCTCTCTCTCTCTCTCTCTCTCTCTCTCTCTGTCTCTCTCTCCCTCCCACTCTCTCTGTCTCTCTCTCCCCCTCCCTCTCTCTCCTCCCTCTCACCCCCTTCCTCCTCTTCTAGTCCTCCGGTTTTGTTTCATGCTTATTTCAGGCCCTTTGTCAAGGTAAAAATAGACCGCCCTTATTGATGCAGCGCAGAATACAATACTCGATTCCACTGTCACGTTGAGGATTTATTTTGCTCCGGTCCATTAGGCAGATGAGCCGAAATTGACAAAAACACCAGCGCTGCCACGTTTAACCCGGCGCGGCGTGGGTTAGAGGGTGTTTTGGTTGTTGCTTTTGTTGTTGTCTGTTCGTTGTTGTTCTTTGTTGTTGTTGTTGCTTCTTCCGTCGCGGGTTCGGTGTGCGTCTTTTCTGCGTTTATACGGGGTCGCGCTCCTCTCGCTGGTTGCCTTTCGGTTTATATGTGCGCCTTATTTGGTGGGGAGACGCTGCGTTTGGGTTGCTTTCACTCCGTTCTTGTTGTTGTTGTTGGGTATTCTCTCTCTCTATCTATCTATCTCACAGTCTCTCTCTCTCTCTCTCTCTCTCTCTCTCTCTCTCTCTCTCTCTCTCTCTCTCTCTCTCTCTCTCTCTCTCTCTCTCTCTCTCTTTCACTTGTTTTTCATTCTTTATTATTTTTGTTATCAGCATCGTCGCCATTTTTATTATTGTTATTATCATTATAATTAACCTGTTCTTCCTTATCCCATTCCCTCTTTTTCGTTTTGCCGCGAGTAGTGAGGCGAATACACAGCTGGAAGGAGAGGATAGAGAGTACGCGCCCACCCCCACGGTCCTTCTTCCTATTGTTTCTTTCTTTCTTTCTTTCTTTCTTTCTTTCTTTCTTTCTTTTTCTTTTTTTTCCCTTTTTTGTCGTTTAGGTGGATAGGTTTTCCGCGATGAAAACTTGAGAGCGAGCGCCAAGTGCATCCCGTTCCCCTTTAAACACCCGTTTCTCGTCCGGTTTATTTTGCTCCCCCATTTTCGCTCGGAGGAAGTCGCCCGGGTGCCATTTCAGTGCCAGCGAAACGGCACCGCATCGGCATCCACTTGGAAGTCTCAATGAGCATTCATGGGCACAGCGAGGTCCTTGTTGGCATCCCCTCCCCCCCCCCCTCCCCTCCTCTTTGATGCACGGCGCCCTACCTGCTGTGCCGTACGTGCCAGGAGTGCCGTGCCGGGGTCTCCTTGGGGCTGGGGATGGCTTTTTGTAGGTTGGGGTCAGTACGTCATCAGCGGCTAGGGTGTGTTGGTAGGTTCAAGTCGGATGCAGATACGTGCATGTGTGTTTGTGTGTGTGTGTGTGTGTGTGTGTGTGTGTGTGTGTGTGTGTGTGTGCATACTCTCTCTCTCTCTCTCTCTCTGTTTCTCTCTCTCTCTCTCTCTCTCTCTCTCTCTCTCTCTCTCTCTCTCTCTCTCTCTCGCTCGCTCTCTCTCGCTCTCTCTCTCTCTCTCTCACACACACACACACACACACACACACGCACACAAACACAAACACAAACACACAAACACACACACCTGTACAATACATGCATATATAAACGTGTGTGTGTTTACGTGTACCTGTGTACGTGTGTGAGTGCGTTTTCTCCCGCGAAGCCGCGTACGGAATCCACCTCTCGAGTTGTTAAGATGGACGCACGATAGGCTAGTGGCTCGCCGGAGTGCGCTAAATATAGGAGAATATTTAATGCACGGCCGTCCAGAATCGATGAGGCCGTCTCCTTCACACACGGCGCGGCTCTCGGTGTGTGTGTATGTGTGTGCGTGCGTGTGCGTGTGCGTGTCTGGGCAAGAGAGTAGCCCCCAACGCCTTGCTCGCTCGACTGCAGGTTTGCTCTCTTGCTTTCTTCCTCTGGTTTGCCTTCCTCTCTCTCTCTCTCGGGCGTTTTAGTCGTGTTCTTTTCGTCTCGTTTCCATATTGCGGATTCTTTCTTTTTTATATTTGTATTTCTTTTCTTCTTTTTTATCTTTATTTTTTTCTTCTTTTTTTATTTGTATTTTTTTCTTTCCTTTTTTATATCTTTATTTTCTCTTTCTTTGTTAGTTTTTTTTTTTCCCCTTAATGTTTTTTTATTAATTTTTCTTAATTTTTCTTTTCTTTTATAAGTTTCTCTCTTCTATTTCTTTCTTTTTGTTTTTCTAATTTTACGCGAGTCGATCGCCGCGGGTCGTCCCCGAAGCCGGAAGTCCCGCTTGGAGATCAGCCTCTCGGGGAGCAAGGGCCTCCTCGTCGCCAGGCTTGTGTTTCGGAGAGGAGTGGTGGGTGGGGAGGGGGGAAGGGGGAGGGGTAGGGTATAGGGTGTGATTGGGACGGGGGAGAAGGGAGAAGGGTGGGTGGGGTGGGGGTAGGTGGCCCGAGAGGTCTTCGTCAGGGAGGTCGTAGGTTTAGGGTGATGTAAATAGTTTGTCCCCTTTTATTTATTTATTTATTTTATGATTTTTTGCTTTTTATTTTTTATTTGTTTTTTTTTTTTTTTTGGGGGGGGAGGGGGGTGATATCTTGCCCTGGGACTCGCCGCGCTGTCGAGAGGCACTGGACACCACAGGGGAGAGGAAGCTAAGATGTCAGGTTTTATAGTTGTTTTTTGTGTTTGTGTATTGATTTACAGCGTATTTTTTGTGTTGCTTTTGGTAGATATGTAGGTTATATATACATACAAACGTACTCGCGTATATGTTATATGCTCGCTTATGAACATATATTTATTTTTCTATCGATATTTGTAAATATAGGCCTACATACATGTGCGACTGTAGCATGTAGTTCCTATACAGAAGAGGCTGTTTCTCTCTCTCTCTTCATCTCCCTCTCTCTCTCTCTCTCTCTCTCTCTCTCTCTCTCTCTCTCTCTCTCTCTCTCTCTCTCTCTCTCTCTCTCTCTCTCTCTCTCTCCTCTCCTCTCCTCTCCTCTCCTCTCCTCTCCCTCTCCCTCTCCCTCTGCCTCTGCCTCTGCCTCTCCCCCACCCCCCAGCGAGGGTTAGGAGCGGGCGCCTCGGAGGGTCAGCTCGGGTCTGCCTTATTGGATTGCGTGGGGCGTGCGGCGGAGGAGGAGGAGGAGAAGGAGGACTCGCGGGCGGCGGGCTGGTCGCGCGGGGCCCGGGCGGGTCTCTGAATGCCAGCCGCAGATGCATCAGCTGGTAATAGAAGGCCGCCGGTCCCGTGTTGGTGATTGCGAGGGGCGGATGGGGGTGGGGGGTGGGGGGCGTCCGAACCAGCTTTCGCGAATGCAGTTTGGTTATATTACTGGTGGAGAATGTGTGTTGGGTGCTTATGTAAACACACGTACATACACACACACACACATATATATGTGAATGTATGTATGTGCGTATGTATATATATATATATATATATATATATATATATATATATAATGATAAGCTTAGAGAATAGATAAATTATATATATATATATATATATATATATATATATATATATATATATATATATATATATATATATAATGATAAGCTTAGAGAATAGATAAATGCTGAATCTTGACTGGCGATCTACCTACGAAAGCCTCAGAGGAACAGGATGGGCGCGGATGGAAGCAGACTTGTACCCGGCCACGAGCACAGCTGAGAAAGGAGCAGGGGCGACCACGGCGAAGGCAGGCAGGCAGGCAGGACAGACGGGGGAGGGAGGGGGGTGCACGACGGCCTTCCCACCCATCTGATGGCGGCGGCAGGCAGGCAGGCAGGCAGGGCAGGCAAGGTAGCCTTCCCACCCTTCCGAGGCCCGGGAGAAGGGGAGGGTCTAATGGCCACAGGGTTGTCTGGATATTGCCCGGGCTTCGTATATTGATTGTGTGTCATGGAGAGAGAGAGGGGTTTGGTTTCTGCGTCCCGAAGTCTGGTCAGCTGGCTATTCGTCTCGATGGATCAGCTGATTCTCGAGGGGCCCCGTGTGCCTCCGATTTCGATTCTGCCCGGCGTCGTAAGTGAGATGAGATGAGGCGTGTGTTCTGGCCGACGCAGTCTCTCTCTCTTTCTCTCTCTCTCTCTCTCTCTCTCTCTCTCTCTCTCTCTATCTCTCTCTCTCTCTCTCTCCCTCTCTCTCTCTCTCTCTCTCTCTCTCTCTCTCTCTCTCTCTCTCTCTCTCTCTCTCTCTCTCTCTCTCTCTCTCTCTCTCTCTCTCTCTCTCTCTCTCTCTCTCTCTCTCTCTCTCTCTCTCTCTCTCTCTCTCTCTCTCTCTCTCTCTCTCTCTCTCTCTCTCTCTCTCCCTCTCTCTCTCCCTCTCCCTCTCCCTCCCTCTCCTTATCTCTCAACTGCGCGTGCATGTAGTTTTACATACACATACGCATTGTGTATATATACACATATATATACATACATACATACTTCTATAGATAAATATATACACTTAAATGTACATATATAAATACATACACAGCCTAAATACACGCACACACACGTACATGCGCGTATGCGTCTGGGTCTCGAAGATTGGTTCATTTTCTTAGCCGCCGACTCTGATTCTTTATGGCGGGGCTTTGAAGATGATAGCCAGGCCCGCGATCGTTAATATCCAGCTCAACGAAGCTTAGTGCCCCTAATGAGGCGTGTTTTACTCCCCTTCGCCCCGTGTGTTCAGCGGCTCGGTATCATCGGATTTTGGGGGGAAGGTTCTTTAATCGTTTCGGCGCGGCCTTCTTGTGTGCCCTGGGGGAGGGGGAGGGGGAGGGTTGGGGGGGGGTGGGGATAGGGGGTAGGTTGGGTTCACGTGAGGGAGGAGGGAGGGGCTTTGTTTCTTGTTTGGGGGGTTGTTTTTCTCTCTCACTTTTCCTTTCTCTCTCTCTCTCTCTCACTTTTCCTTTCTCTCTCTCTCTCTCTCTCTCTCTCTCTCTCTCTCTCTCTTCCTCTCTCTCTCTTTTCTTACATTCGCCGCGACTATCACTGTTCATCACCATTACCGTCACGGTGTTATTATTGCTACTGACATCATCACCAATTCACCACCACCGTCATCAATACTAATACCACGACCACTACTACCACCACCACCTCTTCCTCTTCCTCTTCTATCACCATTACTTCTACGACTAACACTAATACAATCATTACCACCACCTGTCTACAACTGCAACCATCACTACCGCCCACCACTACTACTACCATTAACATCGTTATTACCACCACCACCACTAGCGTTAACCCTCAGCATCACCACCCACCACCACTGTGCCAGTAACCCCAAGATCACCACCATTATCACTACCACCATTAGTGCCACCACCACCACCACCAAGAGGGTGCCACTGCCCCCCCCCCTTCCCCTTTAAAGATGAATGTCAAAACAAAGCGTGGCCGAGGCACAAAGGACCCCACATTACCTGAAAGAGGAGTATGGAGTGATTGTTGAGGTTTCGGTACGGCCCCCGACT
>NC_091554.1:45027798-45030298 GCF_042767895.1 Penaeus vannamei | reverse complement strand
CGGTGGATGGCGATGTTACAAATGCACCCTTTTCTTGTTTTCTTTTTTTTCGGTCGTTTCCCATTTTCGCTCTTATAATCACCCTGTAAACGCCGGCTTTCTAAGAATAATTACCGTGGCTTTTGTTCTTCATGTTCTTCATGCGAGAGGATTTTGCCCGAGCGTGTGTGGTTACCGCAGGATGGATATGCGGAGTCACTTAATCCACTCGAATCCGCAAACGGCTTGCATAGCGGAGGCCGGCTGCGGATTACCCCTCTTCCTCTCTCTCTCTCTTTCTTTCTCTCTCTTGTGCTCTATCTCTCTCTCTCTCTCTCTCTCTCTCTCTCTCTCTCTCTCTCTCTCTCTCTCTCTCTCTTTCTTTCTCTCTCTTGTGCTCTATCTCTCTCTCTCTCTCTCGTTTTCTCTATATTTTTCTCTTCATATTCTCTCTCTGTCTGCCTGTCTCGTTTTCTCTCTTTCTCCTCATCCTCTCTCTCTTTTTCTCTCTCTCTGTCTCTCGTTTTCTCTCTATTTCTCTCCATCCTCTCTCTCTTTCTCTTTGTCCTCCCTTCCTCCCTCCCCCTCCCTCTCCCTCTTATCCGTCTCCTCCCTCTCTTATTTGTCTCCTCCCTCCCTCTCCCTCCCCGAGCGATGCATTCAGCCGTCCACGTGGTGCGCGAGCATGATGTAGCTGCTCGATTTTTATGATCGGGATTAGCATTCGTGTTTGATACTGAGAGAAATAGGGAAGGGAAAGCGATAGAAGGAGAGAGAGAGAGAGAGAGAGAGAGAGAGAAGCAGGTAGACAGAGAGGTTGATGGGTGAGCGAGAGAGAAAGAGAGAGAAGCAGGCAGACAGAGAGGTTGTGGGTGAGCGAGAGCGAGAGAGAGAGAGAGAGAGAGAGAGAGAGAGAGAGAGAGAGAGAGAGAGAGAGAGAGAGAGAAAAGCAGGCAGACAGAGAGGTTGATGGGTGAGAGAGAGAGAGAGAGAGAAGCAGGCAGACAGAGAGGTTGATGGGTGAGCGAGAGAGAGAGAGTGATGTAATACGCCCGCTTCGACTGAAACGTAATGTCCTTTTGCGCGACCAACCTGTCGGTCCGCCCCGCCCACGTGTGTGCACTTGTAAGCTCTCTGTCGGTTTATTTATTATTATTATTATTATTATTTATTGCACACACGCACCGGATTCCCAATCTGCGACGTCGAAGACATGTCACGTTTACTTCATTCCCTGGACGCGGAGCCTCGTGTGCTGTCATGGCACGAAGGCTCACGGGCCTTGCATTAGCCGGGGGGGTCACGTATGTCACGTACGGGGCCGGTGCACGCGAGCCGTTCACGTGCCGGCACACGGTCGAGGGGGGAGGGGGGGAGGAGGAGGAGGGGGGCTGGATTCTTTACTCCGCCACGTGGGTCCCTGCGGGGTTTCCGTACGTTAGGAGCTTGGTTGGGGAAGGTGTGAATTGTGTTTTTCCTTCTTGTTGTTGTTGTTGTTCTTCTTCTTCTTCTCTTTTTTCTTTTTTCTTTTTCCTTCTTTTCCTTTTTCTTTCTTTTCTTATCTTTTATTTTTTCTTCTTTTCCTTTTTCTTTTCTTTTTTCTCTTTCTTTTCCTCTTTTTCTTTTTTCTTTTCTTTCTTTTTTTTTTTTTTTTCTTCTGTTGTTAAGGTTTATTTTCGGCTTAATGGTTCTTAAGAGCAAGTTTCCCCGGCCTCTCCGTCATCGCTATTTTCCCATCTTCCCCTTTCGTCGCTCCTTTTCCCTCTTCCCCTTTCGTATCTCCTTTTTCCAATCTTCCCCTATCGTCTCTCCTTTTCCCATCTTCCCCTTTCGTGTCTCCTTTTCCCAATCTTCCCCTTTCGTCTCTCCTTTTCCATCTTCCCCTATCGTCTCTCCTTTTCCCATCTTCCCCTTTCGTCTCTCCTTTTCCCATCTTCCCCTTTCGTCTCTCCTTTTCCCATCTTCCCCTTTCGTCTCTCCTTTTCCCATCTTCCCCTTTCGTCTCTCCTTTTCCCATCTTCCCCTTTCGTCTCTCCTTTTCCCTCTTCCCCTTTCGTCTCCCCTTTTTCCCAATCTTGAGGAAAACGTCGAGGAGAGGGCAAGATGGCTGGCTCGGGTTGTTCTGGGTTCGATATCAGGTTTAACGGGTTGAAAGCATCGTTTTACCTGAGATTGAAAGCAGTCAGAAACACATGTGGCGGGATGGAGCAGGTTTTCTCTCTCTCTCTCTCTCTTTTCTCTCTTTTTCTCTTTTTCTCTTTTCTCTATTTTCTCTCTCTTTTCTTTTTTCTTCTTTTCCCTTTTTCTTTTATTTTTTCTTCTTTATTTTTTCCTCTTTTTCTTTTTTTTCTTTTTTCTTTTTTTCTTTTCTTTTTTTCTTCAGTTGTTAAGGTTTATTTTCGTCTTAATGGTTCTTAAGAGTAAGTTTCCCCGGCCTCTCCGTCATCGCTATTTTCCCATCTTCCCCTTTCGTCTCTCCTTTTCCCATCTTCCCCTTTCGTCTTTCCTTTTCCCTCTTCCC
>NC_091554.1:45020298-45022798 GCF_042767895.1 Penaeus vannamei | reverse complement strand
TTGTGCGTATTATGACGTACACGTACATATGAAAAGTAAGTTAATTTGTTAGCACTTAATTATTAGCCCAAGTGTGACCAAACTCGGGTCACGTGCGGTCACATCCATGGAGGTCATAAGTCATGCCCATACGCGTGGTTATGGCGGCATGCTTTCTGTGTGGTCATGTCGTGGAATTATCACTCACCTGACCGTTTTATTACCTGTCCAAATTACCCATACCTCCCCCCTTTCCCCCTCCTTTCCTACCCCCCCCCCGTCCGCCCCAGCCCTGTCGGTCACCCAGAATCTCCCCAGTTCGGTTTTATAATCTGTCTTTTTATTGTCTGTCGAATAGGCTTTGAGCGGTTGCTTTCTCCCCCTCTCTCCTTCTTTCCCTCCTTCCCTCCCTCGCTTCTTTCCTTCTCTTCTTTTCTTCCCTTCTCCCTGTTCAACCAGCTTTTGCGCTTCCACTTTGGACCCCCCCCCCCCTAAAAATAATGATGATAATGATAGTGATATGTAAATAAGTAAAATAAAAAATAAAATTAGATAGATAGATGAAAAAATAATTATTATTTTTATTGTTGTTATTCTTATGAATAAAGTTAATTAACTAATAAAAAATGCCCAACGAGTATATAGGTCGCAGGTGGGCAGAGGGAAGGACGAGGCACCAATACCCGGGTAATGATGTGCAATGCAAGGGAGTGCTGTTGCAAGGGTGGTTCCTGAGGAATGGTGGAGCCCGGTTAAGTTTTTTTTCTCTCTCTCTCTCTCTCTCTTTTCATTTTCTTTTTCTTTCTTTCATTGGTTATCATACTTGTTCATTCTCTTTCTCTACCTTTGTTGCTTTTTCTGCTTTTTTTTCTTTTGTTGAATTTCTTAGTTTTCTTTTTCTCATCCTTGTTTTATTCTTTCTTTTTTCTTTTTATCTAAAATTCTTTCTTTTTTTCTTTCTTCCTGGGGGCTTGCTTGCACACAGCATCCGGGAACTCGTTGGCAGTGACTAGGAGCACAAATGTCAAGTGTGAGGTAGAGCTTGTTCGGGGGATAAGCTTTGGGGGGTTGGGGGGGCTAAAGCAGCCACGCCCACTTGGACTGAATGGTGGTGGGGGGGTTATGGTCGCCAGGGCGGAGGATGGGTCGTATATCAGGTTATTGCCTCGTCTGTCTGTTCAGGGAGTTGTTGTATGGGTTGTTCTTATCTTCTCCCCTATCTCTTCTTCTTTTTCTTTTTCCTTTTCCTCCTCTTTCTCCTTCATTTCTGCTTGTTTCTTTTCCTTCTTTTTTTTTTTTTCTTCTTCTTCCTTCTCCTTTTCTTCTTCGTACTCCTCTTATTATTATTATTGTGGTTTACAACGTTTTTTTGTATTTCGAGTTGCCTGCTGTCAATCGTCTCTGTAGCTTTCTTTTTTTTTCTTCTTCTCTCTTTCTTTTTTTCTCCATTAGTGTAATTTCTTATTTTGCCTGTCCTCTATCCCCTAAAAGCTATGGATTCAGCCTGTCCTTTCCGAAATTCCTTTATTTTTCGCGAATTCCTTTGTTTTTCGTGCGTGGGAGGGTGAGGCAAGGATGGACAATTTCGTTAGCGGTAATCCTAGACCCGCTTCCCTCGCCCCGACTGTGTGTTACCTACTCTACTTACAGTCTCATCTTCCGCTCTCACACCCCCTCTCTCTCTCTCTCTCTCTCTTCCTCGCTTGTGTGTTTATCTTTGGCTAACATCTCGTTTGCCTCATTCCTCGGGAGCTTTCTCTCTCGCTCGCTCATTCGCTCTTCTCTCCTTTTCTCGCTCGCTCATTCGCTCTTCTCTCTCTCTCTCTCTCTCTCTCTCTCTCTCTCTCTCTCTCTCTCTCTCTCTCTCTCTCTCTCTCCCTCTCTCCCTCTCTCTCTCTCTCTCTCTCTCTCTCTCTCTCTCTCTCTCTCTCTCTCTCTCTCTCTCTCTCTCTCTCTCACACCTTTCCGTTATTTTCCCAAATGTTTTCTACATTCCTCCCCTTCCACATTTTCATCGCTCACCCTCTTTCGCCCTCCCCCTATCCTTCAGGTTTTCCTTCTTATTTTTTTCGTCTCCTGTTCCTCCACTGTCTTCTGCTCGTACATAACCAGTTGGTTTTCCGGTGTATTTCTCATTTCAGGATCGGTAGGCCTATCCCTTTGTTGGCCGACTCTCGATGTGATCTTTGACACGATAGGGGGAGAATGAATGGGGGAGAGAGAGAAAAGGAAGGGAAAGGAGGGAGGCGAGAGTGGGGGGAGAGAGAAGGAAAAGGGAAGGAAGGGGGAGGGAGGAGGTAGAGTGAGAGGTTGGTAGGAAAGCAAAGGAAGGTAGGAGGGCGAGAGAGAGAGGTTAATAGATAAGGAAAGGAAAGGAAGAAGGGGCAAAGCGGGCGGTGGAAGGGCGAAGGTCTGAGGCCAAAAGGGCGAGGGCGGTTGACTGTCAGTTTCTCCCTGGCAGGAAGCGATGTTCTTGGGCTCGATAGGCCGGGAGTTAAGGCCTATGGGAGGGCGCGGTGTC
>NC_091554.1:45000298-45015298 GCF_042767895.1 Penaeus vannamei | reverse complement strand
AGAAGGGGGTGGGTGAAGGGGAAGGAGAGGGGGAGAGGGACGGTGGGATAAAGGGGGTGGGGTGGGGGGAAGGAGAGGGGGAGAGGGACGGTAGGATAAAGGGGTGGGGTGGGGGGAAGGAGAGGGGGAGAGGGACGGTAAGGTAAGGGGGTGGGGTGGGGGGCGGGGGGGAGAGTTGCACTTTTTGGGGGGAACGTTGGAGAGCCAAAACTTTGGGGAGAGTTCGGTACGCCAGCTCGGCGGGTGTCTGGGATTTTTGTTTTCATTTATTTATTTATTTTTTTATTATTATTATTATTTTTTTTTTTTCGTTGTTTCTCTTTCTGGATTATATTCTGGGTTGCATTTTATGGCCTGACCCGCTTTCGTCTGGCTCGTGCTATGTTTGCGTGGCATTTCTGATACATTATATATATGTATGCAAATATTTGTGTGCATGTATATGTATGTATTTGTGTTTCTGTGTATGTATGTGTTTATATATATATTATGCACACACACACACACACACACACACTATATATATATATATATATATATATATATATATATATATATATATATATATATATATATATATATATATATATATATATATATATATATATATCCGTGTATGTGCCATTGACAGTATCAGTGCCGGTGTTTACGTTTATGTTAACCTATGATTACGGGTGAGTCACTCGGGCCAAGTGGCCTTGATCGAGGTCGTTGTTCCTGCGCCTCTGAGGGGTCGCCCCTTTTGGTCGGCGGCGAGGTCGGGGGGGTCGGGGGGTCGGGAGGGACTCGAGGCCTACGCAATGCACATCTTGGCTAGGGCGACGGCGACGGAGGGGCCCTGGACAGCCGAGACGAAGTGCGCCTGGCTCCGGGGCGGCGGGGAGGGACTACCTCGCCGGGGGAACCGCCGTCGCCCTCGCCCGCACCTGCGTCGACGCGAGGGGCCGGGTGCTCGGCGTCGCGGTCGGACAGCCGTCTCGGGAACGCTCGCCAGGGGTGGACTCGCGCGCTCACCAGGTGTTATGACAAGTCCCGGCGGTCCAGGGCGGGGGTCCGGGTGTCGGGCCGCCCCGTCCGACGCCTTAGAGGGTGCGAGGGCCACTTTCCGTGCGGGGGGGAGAGGGGAGGGGGGTGAGGTGGGGGGCGAGGAAGCCCCGGGAAGGAAGAGCCGTTGCTCACCCCTCTCGGCCCCCTCGCCCCTCCGCTCCCCCTCCGGTTCGGTTGTGCGGAGCCCCTTTTTATGGGGGGATCGCCACGCACCGCTGGCGGGAGTGCATGACCCGGCCGACCTGCCCTCTCGCATGCAAACACACACACAAGCATTTTTGGGCCCCGAGTCACAATGCACTCGTTACTCATGTTCGCAATTTCGACACGCCGGGGAAAAAAACGCTGCGTGAGTGATATCCATGCACCATAATGGTGGGTGGAGGGCAGTCGTCTACCCCCCCCTCCCCTTCCCCCCTCCCCCCACTTACCCTTCTCCGAAATACCCCCCCTCGCCCCTCGCCCCTTCGCCCCGCACTATGGTTGTCGCTCGTCATCCGATCCCGCCTCTTTTCTCTTCTCCCCTTTCTTCTCTCCCTCTTCCATTCCCCTTTCTTTTTCTGGGACGGCCGAAGTCCCTCTCCCATCATTCCTCGAATTCATTCCCGTGCGCCCCCTCTCCAATCGAATCGCTTTCTCTCTCTCTCTCTCTCTCTCTCTCTCTCTCTCTCTCTCTCTCTCTCTCTCTCTCTCTCTCTCTCTCTCTCTCTCTCTCTCTCTTCATATTCCCTCCTCCGTCTCTGCCCAATTCGCGCGCGTTTTGTCTCCCCGCTCTTTCTCCTTTGTTGCCCGTGCGGGTTGCGTCATCCGAAAATGGTTTCGATATTGTTTGCATGTTGGGAGGGAGAGAAAAACAAAAACAAAAAACAAAAAAAAGTTCGCGCACCAGTTGCTGGGTCTCTTCTCCCTGCCTCCGAGGTGTCTCTGGCGAATTGCGTCGCTGATCGATTGTTTGTTGGGTGCAGGTTCTGTGACGGGCGGTCGTTTTTTTGTTGTTGTTGTTTTTTATTGTTGTTGTTTTTTTAAGTTCTTGTCATGCGGACGATTTTCCCTCCCCTTCCGACCCTTCCGCCCGTCTGTTTTTTTTTTTTTTTTTTTTCCCCTTCTATGTTATCCCCGTTGTTTGTTTTGCTTGCTCTTTGTCGGGTTGTGTTATCACGGTCGCGTTTTGTCGTCCGCGGATCTCCACGGGTGAGCGAGTGGAGGGGCGCTCTCTCTCTCTCTCTCTTTCTCTGTCTGGGGCTCGTTGGATGCGCAGTCCGGCGGGTGCGATGCGACGACGCGAGGGAAGCGCGAGAGAGCGTAGCCGCTGTCGCCTCGGATGTCGTCTCGGACAGGTGCGGGCCGGCAGTCGCAGCGGGGAGTTTGCGCACGTGGGATTCGCGCTCTCGTTCTGTGTTCTGCTTTGGGTCTCTCTTTTGAATTTTCCTCTTTTTTTGTGTGTGTGTGTAGTTTTTTTTTATGTCGGCTATTCTTATTTTCTCTATCTCCTCTCTCTGTCTATCTATCTATTTCTCTCTCTCTCTCTCTCTCTCTCTCTCTCTCTCTCTCTCTCTCTCTCTCTCTCTCTCTCTCTCTCTCTCTCTCTCTCTCTCTCTCTCTCTCTCTCTCTGTCTCTCTCTCTCTCTCTCTCTCTCTCTCTCTCTCTCTCTCTCTCTCTCTCTCTTAACCGGCCTTATCTGGGAAGCGTTTTATGATGTACTTCGTGTGGCCGTTAGTGCCTCCTCGCCCCTTGCATATTCCTTATCCCGTCACTAGAGGGCGCTTTATGGCCCCGCTTATCTCCGGGATGGAATTGAATCCGTGGTCATCTGCAGCCGGGGCGGTGTTTCCGTGTTCATTTCGGGGGGAGGGGGAGGGGGAGGTTTTATTTGTTTATTTTTTTCCGTCGGGAGGTTTCAGAACTTTCTTCTTGCCTGGGCTCTCGGTCGTGCAGTGGTTCAATTGTTCGCAAGTGGCAGACGCACGCACCCGTTTCGTAAGCGTTGCGTTTGACCTCCTTAAAGAAATGACAGCGTGACATGGTATGCTTGATTGCGGCTCTTTTTTTCCCATGTCACGTTTTATATTGCCAAGGCTCCGGCAACCGGCGGCCCGTGGGTGTGCCGTGGCGTGGGAACCGTTTTAAATCGCGGTGCGAGTTGCTTTGTGGATCTCGTTGCCCAAGCGCGTCCATTCAGCTTCGTTCTCGTTAGCAGGGTTACGTTTTGTATCAGGTAGACGGTTATTACTATTACTAGGGGCATTGGAGCCGCGTGGCCATGTTCATTCATTGCCAGCTGTATTGTGGGCGCTATGGTCATCAGGTGTGTGTCATGGCTCATTTGCATACCGCTGTCGCGCGCACGCACACGGCGCTTTGCGGGCATCATCCTGTTTTAGCACAGGTCCCCCTCGATCCCCGTGGCGGTGCCATTGTCTGCGCTCGGGCCTTGTTTAGCGTGTGAATGGCGGTCGGGGTCGGTTTTGTTTTGCTCGGCTATGAATGGCAGGAAGAAGGGGCTCTGATTGGGAGAGAGAGAGGGGGGGGGCGCATGCGGCGAGGTGAGCATTCCGTTGCGGGTTCGCGTGGACATGCGCTCATTGACGTGTGTGCAAGTGTTCCCCTGCGGTGTGTGTGTATAAGTGTGTGTTATACCGGGGTGCTTATAGCTGGGATTTTTTATGATTGTGGATAAATGCTTGTAGAGAGTCTATGAGGTTAACTGTTAGTTTTTTTTCATGCGTTTTCTGCTTACAAAGGCTCATCGCGTATGCAGTATAATGATGCAACATAGCGAAAGGTGCGAGCGTCTTCCGATATCGAGCCTGTATCATTTTATTTTGATTTATTTACCACGACTTAAAAATGCGCGATGAATCCGTCCTAAGACTTATCCGTGTTTGCCTCCGATTTCACTCGCTTGTGCAACCTGTAAATCACATATTAACATGCTCCGGTACGTAATTTTGACCCCAAGACATACTTCAGTTAAGACCGATAATGCGGTGGGGTTTCAGCATGTCTTTTTCGATGCGTCTTTCCGGCACGTGTTGCTGGCCGCTGGAGTATCGCGTCGGCAGTGCAGCAGTCCGCACTCTCGCCGTTTCATCCCCCTTCCATTATCAGCTATTTGTAGCGTACGCGACTGACATATAAATACATGCAGCAGATAGGCAGCTGTGCATTTGTGTACGCGGCTGATTTATAAATGCATACACTAAATATGCTGCCGGGTATGCGTGGACGCGAGTCATTTATAAATAAGTGCAGCAAATAGGATATCGTGTATTTGTGGACGCGACTGATATATAAATGCATTCATTAGACAAGCTATCGTGTGTGTTTGTGTGTGTGTGTGTGTGTACATATATATATATATATATATATATATATATATATATATATATATATATATATATATATATATATATATATCACACACACACACACACACACACACACACACACACACACACACACACGGTATATGTGCCACCGTGTATAGTATGTACAAAGGCCATTGTGAGGAGCCCTGATTTCAATAGAAATGCCAGTACTGCGGGGACACGTAGGCAGGTCAGCAATGTTCGCCCACTCCTGGGTCCTTGGCCGGGCGCCCCCTACCGCCTTATCGGAACACGACCCGACTTTCTCTAGCCCGCCCACTTCTCTCTCTCTCTCTCTCTCTCTCTCTCTCTCTCTCTCTCTCTCTCTCTCTCTCTCTCTCTCTCTCTCTCTCTCTTCTCTCTTCTCTTCTCTTCTCTTCTCTTCTCTTCTCTTCTCTTCTTCTTCTCTTCTTCTCTCTTCTCTTCTCTTCTCTTCTCTTCTCTTCTCTTCTCTTCTCTCCCTCCCTCCACCTCTTTCTCATATATGCCCCAAGGTCAGGGGGACACGGGCATTTTCTCGACTCCCCCCGCGTCCGTTGTCTTGCTTAATATGGGCGCCGGGGAAGGGTAAAGCTCAAGTTTGGTTTATTTGTTTTTTGGTTGTTTGTGTCTCTCTCTTCTCTTCTCTTCTCTTCTCTTCTCTTTCACTCACTCCTCTCTTTCTCTTTCACTCTCTCTCTCTCTCTCTCACTCTCTCACTCTCTCTCTCTCTCTCTCTCTCTCTCTCTCTCTCTCTCTCTCTCTCTCTCTCTCTCTCTCTCTCTCTCTCTCTCTCTCTCTCCCTCTCTCTCTCTCTCCTCTCTCCTCTCTCCCTCTCTCTCTCTCTCTCTCTCTCTCTCTCTCTCTCTCTCTCTCTCTCTCTCTCTCTCTCTCTCTCTCTCTCTCTCTCTCTCTCTCTCTCTCTCTCCCTCTCTCTCTCTCTCTCTCTCTCTCTCCTCTCTCCCTCTCTCTCTCTCTCTCTCTCTCTCTCTCTCTCTCTCTCTCTCTCTCTCTCTCTCTCTCTCTCTCTCTCTCCCTCTCTCTCTCTCTCTCTGCGTCCATTCATCTTCCCTCATATCTATCCATCTGTCTCTATCCCACACACACGCAGTATCGAAACGTCCCAGCTTGTCTGAACCGAAGTGTGGATCTTGTCAGTGTGTCGATGGTGTGCATGTGGGCGGGGCGCGTGAGAGGTGGTGGCGGGTGGCGGCTCCTGCAGATCGTCGTCGCCGTTCCTTGATTTCCGCTTGCATGGGCGTGCGTCTTGAATTCTATTTAACCTTGTGTGTGCGTGTGTGTTTTATATATATATATATATATATATATATATATATATATATATATATATATATATATATATATATATAATATACGTGTGTGTGTGTGTGTGTGTGTGTGTGTGTGTGTGTATGTATGTATGTGTATATTTATAAATATGTATATGTGTATACGTATGTGTACGTGTGTGGGTGTACATATGTACATAGATTTTTGTTTAAATGAATGGCCAAGTTTTCATCTTTTGCGCATAGCTGCGAAAAACTTGTTCTGTCGGCGTCGTGAATGCCAATGAAGTGCGTCGGGAAGGCGCGTTTGCACGAGTGCGGACGAGAGCTTCTCCTTTAAATAATTACGGGGCCATTTAATTTCTGAGAAGCTAGAGACCCAGCTGGAAGTGTTCGGTCAAGGCGTGCGTCTTGTTTTGTTTATGTTTACGTGGCTGGATTTTGTTGTTGTTGTTGTTTTATTAGTCTTTTTGCGTTTTTTGTTTTTTTTCTTCCTTTCTTTCAATCTCTTTTCTTTTCTTTTCTCTGTTAAGTTGCATTTTGTTTTTGTTTTTGTTAGTCTTTTCGCGTTATTTTATTTCCTTCTTCCTTTCTTTTCTTTCCTCCTCTTTTCTTTTCTCTGTTAAGTTGCATTTTGATAGAGCAAAGTATAACCACCCTTCAGAATAAATTGGAAGCCCTCCTTGCGAATTTTCTGCTCTTGTCCCATTTGCGAAAGCCGAGGGGTCCTTCTGGATGCAAAACTGTTTTCTGTTGTTGCAAAATCGCCTGCACTGAGAATTGTCAACGGCGACATCCCGCCATTTCGCCCGTTGGAGTATATGTCGGGTTTTCACGTTGTTGGAAAGTACTTTTTGGTGCATGGGGAATAAGACGGTGGCTTGGGAGGAGGGGAGGGTGAACAGAGGGATTGATTTCTCTCTGTCTTTCTCTCTTTCTATTTCTATTTCCCTCTCCATCTCCATCTCTATCTCTCACTTACTCGCTCACTTACTCCGGTCTTCTTCTCTTCCCTTTTCTTCCCTCTTCTCGCCCTTTCCGCATTCCTTCCTTCTTTCTTCTACTCCTTCCCTCTCCCCTTTCTTCCCTCTTCGTCCTTTCCACATTTCCTCCTCCTCTCTCCCCCTCCTTCCCCCTTCTCTCTCCCCCTCCTCCTCCCCTTCTCTCTCCTCTTACTCCTGCCCTTCTCTCTCCCCCTCTTCCTCCCCTTCTCTCTCCTCCTCCTCCTCCTCTCTCTCTCCCCCTCTTCCTCCCTTCTGTCTCCTCCTCCTCCCCCTTCTTTCTCCCCCTCTTCCTCCCTTCTCTCTCTCTCCTCCTCCTCCTCCCCCTTCTCTCTCTCCTCCTCCTCCTCCTCCGTTCTCTCTCCCCCTCCTCCCCCCTTCTCGTCTCCCAGCATTCACCCATTCACGCCCGGAGGCCACCCGCCACCTCGCTCCATAAGGCCTCCCCGCCGAGCCTTGCAGCCCGTGCCACCTGCAACCGTTTTCTGGCCTCCGACCTGAATAAACCATTAAAAGGACCAGTAATCTCGGTGTGATGCAATTATGGGACGTGGTGTGTGTGTGTGTGTGTGTGTGTGTGAGAGAGAGTGGTTGTGGGTGTTTCTGAAGTAGGTAGGTAGGTAGGTAGGTCTCGCTCTCGCTCTCTCAATCTCTCTCTCTCTCTCTCTCTCTCTCTCTCTCTCTCTCTCTCTCTCTCTCTCTCTCTCTCTCTCTCTCTCTCTCTCGCTCTCTCTCTCTCTCTCGCTCTCGCTCTCGCTCTCTCTAGGGGGGGAGGGGGGGGCATGCCGAGTGTCGTGAATATGAATCCTAGACTTTTGGATCTTCAAATGGCACCGCCTCGTTAACCGCAGGATACGGCTGGCGCTTCGCAATGGGCCGAGGCAGACGATCCGTTGTAAAGCACAGGAAATTGAGCCGAGGAAAGACCGCGATGAAAATTTTAAAGCAACACGCCGTAACACGCACACACACACACACAGAAACACACACGCGCGCACTCACACACACACAGGCGCTGCTGCTCTCACTCGCTCACTGGCTCGGGCTCTCTCTCTCTTGTCTTTGTCTGTCTTTATGTTTTTTTCTCTCTCTATCTCTCGCTCGCTCTTTTTTATCCTCGCTTTCTCTCTCTCTCTCTCTCTCTCTCTCTCTCTCTCTCTCTCTCTCTCTCTCTCTCTCTCTCTCTCTCTCTCTCTCTCTCTCTCTCTCTCTTTCTTTCTTTCGTTCGCTCTTTCATCCTCACTCTCTCTCTCCATTCTCTCTCTCTCTCTCTCTCTCTCTCTCTCTCTCTCTCTCTCTCTCTCTCTCTCTCTCTCTCTCTCTCTCTTCTCTCTCTCTCTCTTCTCTCTCTCTCCCTATCCCCCTCCCTCCCTCTCTCTCCATTCCTCCTTCCCTCCCTCCTCCTCCCTCCCTCCCTCCCTCTCTCTCTCTCTCTCTCTCTCTCTCTCTCTCTCTCTCTCTCTCTCTCTCTCTCTCTCTCTCTCTCTCTCTATCTCTCTCTCTCCATTCCTCCTTCCCTCCCTCGCATTGTAACCGCGTCCCTAAGCGTTTGTTCATTCATGGGATCCGAGCAGATTTTATCCCGTGCTAAATCTCCGACATACTGTCGATCGGTTTGTAGCCGTCATGAGGCGCTAAGTCACCCTTGGAGAGCGGTGTGTCCAACATGGGAGCGGGGGGGGGGGTGAGGCAGGTTCAAAATACATACATAAAGAGGGAGGGAAATTGTGTGTGTGCGTGCGTGTGCGTTCAGCCTCGGGGCAGGAGGACCTCCGCTTGCTCTTGAATGCTGCATCGCGGGAGCCGTTGCGAGCCGAGGCGAGAAGGGAGGCGAGGGGCGTTCCTTCGCCTCACTGCCGGCGCTCGCATCATTTTGGGAGGAAGATGGCGAGCCTGTCGTCTTTGAGAGCGCGAGGGAGAGAGAGAGAGAGAGAGAGAGAGAGAGAGATAGGAGGGAGGTGGAGCGTGAGGGAGGAGGTGGGAAGGGGGAAGGGGGAAAGGGGTGGCATGTGGAGGAGGGAGGGAGGCAATGTGGCGGAGGAGGTATGAGGGAAATGCTGATGCGAAAGAGAGGGAAAGAGGAATGGTGATATGTAGCGGAGGGTTAAGAGCTAAGGAGAAGTGCCATGGAAGGGAAGGGAGGGAAAGAGGGATGGTAGTATGTGGTGGAGATTCAGAAGCGAAAGAGGAGTGTCATGCGGTAGAGGGAGAGGGAGGGAACAAGACGTGGTATGTGGTTGGTGGCATGGCAGAGGGAGATAGTGGCTATGTGGTAGAGTTTGGCACAGGGAGGTTGATGTTATGTGGCTGTGTGGTAGAGGTTGGAACAGGGAGGTTGATGTTATGTGGCTATGTGGTAGAGGTTGGAACAGGGAGGTTGATGTTATGTGGCTGTGTGGTAGAGGTTGGAACAGGGAGGTTGGTGTTATGTGGCTATGTGGTAGAGGTTGGAACAGGGAGGTTGGTGTTACGTGGCTATGTGGTAGAGCTTAGAACAGGGAGGTTGGTGTTATGTGGCTATGTGGTAGAGGTTGGAACAGGGAGGTTGGTGTTATGTGGCTGCGTTATAGAGGTTGGAACAGGGAGGTCGATGTTATGTGGTAGAGAGATAAACAGGTCGAGATGAGCAATGTGCATGGGAAGGGGCGTGAGGGAGAGAATGTGGTAGCATGCGGTGGAAGGGCGTTGAGGGGAGCGATGGCCATGTGGGGGGAGGGGCGGCATGGAGAATGACACCGTAATGCCGAGTGATTACGGGCTGTGGACGAGAGGAAAAAAATATTTATGGCACAGTTCACCGGGGGTCAGACCGTTTTTCCTCCATTTTTTTTTTTTTTTTTTTTTTTTATGATTGTTATTGTTGTTTATTATCATTTTTGTTTTGTTTCGTTTTATGTATTTTTATATATATATATATATTTTTTTAATGTTCTTCCTTTTCCTTTTCTCTTCTTTTCGGTGGTACGTATTATTTCTTTCATTTCTCTTTCGTATTTTCATCAGATTTTGTTTTCGATTAGGTGAATTTGGTTCCTTGGGCGGAATGGGCATTGCAGGGTCGTCCTGTCCTTTATACGGAGGCTATTGTTAATTAAAAGGATTCTGGTCCTTCTTTCTGTTCTTTGCCTTTTCCTTTTGCTGTTTTCCTCTGTACCGCCTTTCTTTCTTTCTTTTTATCCCCTTTTCTCATTCGTTTTTTCTCTCTCTCTCTCTTTTTTTCCTTTTTCTTTTTTTTCTTCCCTTTTCACTCTTTCTTTTTTTCTTTCCCCTGTTCTCTCTCGTTTGTTTCTCCTTTTCTCTCTCTCTTTCGTTTTTTCTTTCCTTCTATCTTTCTTGTTTGCTTGCTTTCCAGCAACGCCTTTCCCTCTCTGCAAGATGGTGCATCCGCCGTTTCCTTTCTGTTTCGCGGCCGCGGAGAGGCCGTGGCGGCGCTAATGGTGTCGCCGGCGGAGTTGACGGCGCCCCTGGCATTATGGCGCGCGGGTTTGCTTGCTCAAGAGCCGCTGAGTTCCTTGCGAGAGATCGGGCGGGAGGGAAATTCTGGGGAGGATTTATGCAAGAGGGTTTTTCTTCTTCTTTTCTTTTTCTTTTTCTTTCGCTGTCTGTTATGTTTGTGTCTCTCTCTCTCTCTCTCTCTCTCTCTCTCTCTCTCTCTCTCTCTCTCTCTCTCTCTCTCTCTCTCTCTCTCTCTCTCTCTCTCTGTCTCTCTCTCTCTCTCTCTCTCTCTCTCTTTCCTTTTTTTTCTTCCCTTTTCACTCTTTCTTTTTTTCTTTCCCCTTTTCTCTCTCGTTTTTTCTCCTTTTCTTTCTTTCCTTTCTTTTTTCCTTTCTTTCCTTCTTGCTTGCTTTCCTGCAACGCCTTTCCCTCTCTGCAAGATGGTGCATCCGCCGTTTCCTTTCTGTTTCGCGGCGGCGCTAATGGTGTCGCCGGCGGAGTTGACGGCGCCCCTGGCATTATGGCGCGCGGGTTTGCTTGCTCAAGAGCCGCTGAGTTCCTTGCGAGAGATCGGGCGGGAGGGAAATTCTGGGGAGGATTTATGCAAGAGGTGTTTTTCTTCTTCTTTTCTTTTTCTTTTTCTTTCGCTGTCTGTTATGTATCTCTCTCTCTCTCTCTCTCTCTCTCTCTCTCTCTCTCTCTCTCTCTCTCCCTCTCTCTCTCTCTCTCTCTCTCAAAAATGATCGCTTGATATGCCAGCACCACTCAGGGTTCTTCGCCGTCCCGCCACACGCACGCAACGCACGCAATTCTTACCCCAATCTAGTCCCCGTGGTCCCGCTTGCACGATGCATGCTGTCTCCGCCTTTCTGTCGGGTTGACGGCTCCTCTCTCTCTCTCTCTCTCCAAACTCTCACAGGGTAATTTATCTGACTTCTATCTTTCTCTTTCTTTCTCTCTCTTTCTTTCTCTCTCTCTTTCTTTCTTTCTCTCTCTCTTTCTCTTCTCTCTCTTTCTCTTCTCTCTTCTCTCTCTCTCTCTCTCTCTCTCTCTCTCTCTCTCTCTCTCTCTCTCTCTCTCTCTCTTTCTCTCTCTCTCTCTCTCTCTCTTTCTCTCTCTCTTTCTTTCTTTCCCCCTCTCTCTCTCTCTCCAAACTCTCACAAGATAATTTATTTCTCTCTCTGTCTCTCTCTCTCTCTCTCTCTCTCTCTCTCTCTCTCTCTCTCTCTCTCTCTCTCTCTCTCTCTCTCTCTCTCTCTCTCTCTCTCTCTCTCTCTCTCTCTCTCTCTCTCTCTCTCTCTCTCTCTCTCTCTCTCTCTCTCTCTCTCTCTCTCTCTCTCTCTCCCTCCCTCCCTCCCTCCCTCCCTCCCTCCCTCTCTCTCTATCTCGGGTCTGCGTTATCTCGAGTCTCGCAGGCAGGTGGCGATCGCAGCTGACATGAATGACCTGGTTTATCATCATGCAAGCTTCGTGACCCGGCATGAAGTGCTGTCCTTGGCTTCGCGTCCTGGCTGTCTTATTCAATTTCTCTGGTCTCTCCCTTTCCGTTTATTTCCTATTATTATTATTATTATTATTTTTTTTTTTTTTATCTGCGTATCCTGTTTCTTCTTCTTCTTCTTCTTCTTCTTTTTGTCATTTTCTTCTCATTCTTTTTTCTGTGACGGGAAGCGGACGAATATTACAATCGATGGCCGAGACTGAGCCCTTTAATTAGCCTCCTAAACAAACCGAAGCGCTGGCACTGTTCCTGGCGTTCGCTTTGACCCGTGTACGTTCCTTGTGCCTTGTTGCTGGACTCGGCGGCCGAACGAGCGATCGCTTTACCCAACCGGCGGCCGCAGCTGTTAGGCAACGACCCACGAGCAGTAGCTGCGGCGGGGGTGGGAAACCGCGACACCGGCCTTCGGTATTTGCGAGCGTCTACCTGCAATGCCGCCGTCGGTTTTGCTGGTAAACGCTATTTTTTTTTTTTTTTTTTTTCTTTCTGAGACTGTGGCAGAGGAGAGGTCAGGTCAGGTCAGGTCGAGGAGGACTAGTAGAGGGGGGGCTAATCAGTTCGAGTTCTCTTTACGTAAGGCATTCCTACTCTGGGGACGCGGTGCGGGTGGGTGTTTTTTGGGGGGGAGGAAATGTTGCTGGCTAATGGGTTTGGAAGTTGATTTTTTAAGATTTCCCTTTGTTGTTGTTGTTTTTTTTAGCTTTCAGTTCGTGTCGACAGCCATTAGCAGTGGCATCGACATGGTTCCGCCTCCACCTCTCCAGACCTCGTTGCAAAGTGGCGCCATTTGTTTGCCGTCCTCGCGCCCTTTGCCTGTCGGTGCGATATCAAAAGAGTGCTCTCTCTCTCTCTCTCTCTCTCTCTCTCTCTCTCTCTCTCTCTCTCTCTCTCTCTCTCTCTCTCTCTCTCTCTCTCTCTCTCTCTCTCTCTCTCTCACTTACATTTACACCACTCACCCTCTCTCCCTCTCTCAACCTCCCTCCCTCCCATCCCGTCACACCTCTCCACCTCCTTTCGTTAGGTTAGGCTAGGCTGGTCTATTACTTTTTCCTCCCTATCTACGTACTCCCTTCCTTCACCCCCTTTCTCTCCCTTTCGTTTTAGATCTATTACTTTTCCTCCCCTTCCCTCCCTCTCTTGTATAAGTCACCTGGCACCCTCCAACTTCTCTTGTTTCTGCACCTTGCCTCCCCCTCTCTCTCTCTCTCTCTCTCTCTCTCTCTCTCTCTCTCTCTCTCTCTCTCTCTCTCTCTCTCTCCCTCCCTCCCTCCCTCCCTCCCTCCCTCCCTCCCTCCTCCCTCCCTCCTCTCTCTCTCTCTCTCTCTCTCTCTCTCTCTCCCTCTCCCTCTCCCTCTCCCTCTCCCTCTCTCTCCCTCTCTCTCTCTCCGTCGTCCACGCAACTCGTTTTTCGTTTGCTGACTCGCTGTTCCAGGAGGAGCCCGGGTCGTCACGTAGATTTCCAGACGAGGAGCAATGCCTCCGTGCCTCGCCCTCTGCCCGGCAAAAACGGAGGGAAACACGGCCCGGCGGTGACGGAGGCGGCGCCCCGTGGCATTTTTACGGCCTCCGACAACTGGTCCCTCAGCGAGCCAAGACAAGAGGCCGTGTTATATAAGCAAATCGTGTTTCGGCGCGGAGCTTACCCGGCGTTGACACAGCAGCCGTTTTGTTGGGGGTGACAAGCGGCTGCGAGGAGGTCTTGCGAGTTGCGCTGCTGGCGTTGCAACAACATTGTCACGCCTCGGGAATTTCGTAAGGGAGGCGGAATGAACAGCGTGTTGCAACGGCATCGATTTGGGACGTCTTCGTATCGTGTTATTAAGGGAAATTTGCAAGATTTTCAAGTTAAAGGGGTTATGAAAGGCCGGGCTCCTCCAGAAGCTTGCAGGGAGGGGTGCGGCGGGGGCGAGGGATAGGTGTTGGGTGGAAATGGCGTTTCGAAATGAAGGTGGCGAGGGCGTGGTGGGGGTGGGGGTGGGGGGGTGCACAAGGTGAGCGACTCAATCACGCTTCGACAAGGATCTGGCCCGAGTTCGCGAGTCCCTCTCACGTGCGGACGGATGTGTATGGCCAAGGAAGACGAGGAAACTGCTCCCGGCGACAACGAGGCGACGCGCGCTCTTGTTCGACGTGACATTGAAAACGGGGTAATGATGTCGGGAATAGAAGAACGCGATCGGTATTTGTCGCGAATCGAAAGGTCGGGTCCAATTAAGACCAGGAAATCCTGGAGGAGCGGAGGATGCCCGCGAGGGAAGTGTGGCGGGACGCGAAGTGTGGCGGGAGAGGTGTCGGCGGCCATCCCCTCTGGCCGTCGGATTGAAGCCTTCGTCTCTTGGACCAATCTGCATTCTGGGAGAGTTATCAAGACCCCTAGAGCGTCGGCGGTTTTGCTTCGCGGGTTTCGAAGCTGCCGCCGAGAGCCCCGCCGCCGCCGCCTCCGAAAGTGAAACGCGGAGCCGCCGAGCAGAAACGCGCCGAGTCAGAGGCGGGGAGGCCCCGGCGCATGACTTCCGTGGAAGATCGCGATTTCCACTCGTAAAATCCCCGCCGAGTGGAAGATAAATAAACGTCGGAGGTTTTCGTGCGTCCTTCGTGATTTACGTTCGATTTAAAAGGGGGGGAAGAGGTGGGAAAGGGAGAGGGGAGGGGAAGGGGGGTATGTGAACGCGGTTCTGTCCTGCCTACGAGTTTTCCAGTCAAGTCAAACACGTTGGTGATTCATGGGAGCGGAACTCCTCTCTTTTTCCCCCCCTCACGCCCAAGGCACCACGGCCCTGCGAAACGAGACGGCGAACCACAATAGAATCGGCAGCCCGCCCGCCCGCCCGCCCGGCCAACCAACCTCGTGGCGGCGGAGGCGGCCTTCGCGCGGACGGAGGAGGGCGGCGAGGCGGGAGAAGACGCGACCGAGATCTTCCTCTTTCCGGTCTTTTCGAGCCGGTTAAAACGTCCTCTCGGAGCCGCGGGGGAGCCACTTAAGGGAAGGGGGGGCGGGGGAGGGCGAGTTAAGGTGCTCAACGCCGGGGAATGATGCAGAGGTCAGAGAGTAGATGACTAAACACGCGAGATAAAAGCCCGTGATAGGGTGGCCGCTCGCCGGGTCTCTCTCTCCGCGGGGTCATGGGGTACGGCGCGAGGGTTAACGATTTTTGGCGAGCCCATGCCTGTGCGTATGTGTGTGTGAATGTATGTGTACGTTTATTATGTGTGTGTGAATGTATATGTTTGTGTGTGAATCTATATGTACCGGTGTGTGTGTATGAATGAACGTGTATGTGACGGTGTGTGTGTGTGTGTATGTTTATGTATGTGTATATATATATATATATATATATATATATATATATATATATATATATAGAGAGAGAGAGAGAGA